>NC_083338.1:13453415-13598203 GCF_019175385.1 Lycium barbarum
TTCTTTGAATATATGTGTTTTTTATGTTAAAACGTATGTGTAGCTAAAATGTACTTCAATCTCTGCTATTACTGATGTTCAATTCCTGAGACTTTGATCTTTTAACGAATCATGTGTTTTGACACATGTATAAATGTGTTCTTCAACAAGCGAGGAACTGATAATCTTGTATTTGAACACATATGTTATATGTATTTTGAAAAAAAAATTGTATGTTTTGTTACACCTAAATGTGTATTTCAACAAATGATTAACTAATTATCGTGTATTTGAACATATGAATTATATGTATTTGCACACACTTGTATGTTTCTGTTACAACTAACTATGTATTTGAACAAATGAAGAACGGATTATCATGTATTTGGACACTTTTTTGTATTTTTTGTTACATCTAACTGTGTATTTGAAAAAAAAATGATTGACTGATTATCATGTATTTGAACATATGAATTATATGTATTTGTTGCACACACTTGTATGTTTATGTTACACCCAACTGTGTATTTTAACAACTGAAATATGAAGCAACTACACATATATTTGTTGACACCCAATTTTATCCCTCCTTTATTTAATTTTATTTACTCGGGTTTCTAAATTTATTGACGAGCTAAATACTTTATTTTCACTATTTTATTTTTTATTGCTACTACTATTAATTTTCACTACTTTTACTTTCAACATTACGAGCATTACTTTATCACAAATTTTAAATGGTTCGTCATCATTTTATTTTTCGGATTTGGTATTCGTTAAATAATTATACTTTACTTTTTACATATTATCACTAAATTAGTATACATGGTACTAGTTATTAAATTAGAAACCCAAAAAATAATTGAAATAGAGGAGAAAAGATCAACATTTTTCAGCCAATTAATGGCCCAAACGGACCAGCCCATTACCTATTTCCCACACGACCAGCCCACTACCATTTTAATTTTGTCCAGCCCAATTCCATTTCCCCCACCCAAAACAATTCAGCCCACATTTTTTTCCTACCCAGCCCAACTACATCACCCGACCCGGTCCAATTTTATTTCTTACTAAACCTAATCCCTTCTCTTTCTCCTTCAAACCGCCGCCCCTCCACTTCCTCCCCTCTCCCTTTCCTCTCTCCTACGCCTATCTCCTCACGTTCTTCTGTCCCCCGCGCCTGTTCCCCGCTCCTTCGTCTCTCCCATACGCTCATCTCTTTCTTCAATACAAATGAAACCCTATAAATACAAGGCGAGTTGAATCGTTTTAGGGGGATCATTCAGTTTGGGAGGGGACTGAACATCGTTTTAGAATGGAGAGGATTTGATGAGTAAGAAACCCGAATCAACAAAGATCTGGAACCCGAAATTTTCAGTACTTAGGGGATTTTCAGATTTTTGGGGGATGATTCAGTTTTGAGGGACACAACTATCTTCCACACTTAATTTTTTCTTTTCCGCTGAACTTTAGCCACGACCAACAATTACTCTACTTTCATCTTTTTTCGTTTGGAAACTTTAGCTACTTTAATCGGATTTGGGTTCGTTCGATTTCGAGCATAAATCCGAGGCCTCGACGCCCCATTTCACTGTACCAACAAAAGGTCAGTACGTTTCTCTTTTATTTCGAATTTGAAGTTTCTGATGTGTGCATGTTCTATTATGTGTTTGGGGCTGTTGGGTTTTCTTCGAATCCTTATGTGTTAAGTATCATGAAATTCTGAATGTCCGTGTCGGATTATCGATGGTGTTTGAATATAAGTTATAAAATTGTACGTAATAGCTTGATGTATGCAGTCTATGTTATTTAGATTATGATACCAATCTAGTGTCTTTGACTAAAATATGATTAGGCTAAATGTTAAAAGGAAAGACATTGTTTAACCCACTTTTTAATTATATGATCAAACGATACTTTGTTTGTTAGTATAAGTGGTGTTGGAACAGACTCATATTGTCAAAACTGTTAAGATAAAGAATGTGTGTTCCGTGAATTGCTGTTACCACCAAAAATGTGTGACTTCTGTGTTTAGGTAATTTTGGATCCTGTCCCTTTATTCGAACATGAGTGATCTTATGCCTAATTTGAAAATGAAGGACTGTTTGATCCGATCTGTTTAGCATACCTCTGTTTGGAACTATGAATGCCCACTAAATTGAACATGAATGATGTTTTACTCTTTTAAGTTGAAGCCATAAGTTTGTGTTTGTTGAATGGGAAATTTGTGTCAAACTTCATTGTTCTATTGGGCTGGAATAAATAAAGAAATGGCTTTAACCCATTGTGTCTTTCCTTGCTTTCATCATCTGTCTACAAACTCTGGTTTCTCTGTGGATTAGTTAGGCCAAAATTTAGCTTGTGAAGGTCCTGTACGATTTAAATATATTTAGATATATGCCTGCGATCGTCTAAGTGTGATTCTGATGTCTGCAGTGTCTGACTATGTTATTCAAGGCTTATGACTAACTTGCTTGCATTATATGCCTACTAGAATTACTGGTGTATCGAATTTGGAGGACTTAAACCTATCATTGCATATGATCTTTGTCTCATCTTCATCAGTGTTAAATATGCATGCATCTTGTTCCGTTAACCAGTTTCTTGGCTTCTTAACTTATAAATCATCTTGCGGAAAATGCTATGCAAACATGCTACATGTGTCTTGCCTAGAATGAAATCAAGAATCCTAGCATACCATGTTTGATCCCTTTCCCTTTCCCCTGTACCTGTATATGTTCCTTCTTCAGAAAATCCTTGTTTGCTGTCTAAACATTATATAGAGCCGCTATGTCCCTCTACAATTGGTATTTGCTTTCTTGCATCCTGTAAGTGCTTCCACAAATGTCTACAATTACCCTAAGTGTTTGGTTTTTCTTGTTATATGCTTAATCAGCCTCATAATACTCTACTTGATCCATGTTGCTATTCGTTGACTATGTCCGCTGAACATTAAGTGCTTTCCTTAAAATTGGTCAAGGCAGTTTGGGCATATGACTGAATGTGTATTCGTGTGCTTTCCTTAATCTTTTCTTTATGAATGTGTATACATGAGATATACTCGAATATACACAGTGTATACATAATCTATTGATTTGTTTTGAGTTATATTTTACATGTTTAACCTTGTTTATTGATTGTATACTAATCGTTTTCTTTCGTGTTTATGCATGACTATCGCATATGAGTCCCTCGGACTCGTCTTCCTCCGTGTTTGGCGTTGGGCTAAAAGCCCAACATGACCTCTTCGTGTCCAGCCCGTCTGCAGCTAAAATAGAAAACAAATTTCTGGGCCAAAGCCCAATAGGTAGGAACAGCGTTCAGCAGCAATATATAAAAGATTCTGGGTCGAAGCCCAACAGCAACAGTAGCGGACAACAGCACTCCTAAATGGGCTGAGCCCATTTAAATCATCTTACTCCTCCATTTTATTTCTTTTGTACATTTAACTTGTACTGTGTGACTGACTCTGTGTTTGTTAATTTAGATGCCTTAGCGAAATTAGTGGGGTTTAGTTTTAGTAATGGGTAGTTAGTACAAAGAGAAACTAACAATTAGCTCCATGGGTTTCATTTCCCTTTTATGTTAAAATTATTTATAGTATCTATAATATTTATTTTTTAGAATAATTGATTTTCAAAATAGCATGACTACATATTTTGGCTAAAGGAATCATACTTTATGCTTACTATCTTAGAAGTTTAAAACGTCACAAATTTTACACTAACGTTAGCTTATTCTAAGAAATAAAAGGCAAACCAGTTTCAACGGATAACTTTTCCACTTTAGTTCCTTTCCAACACTTGAAATACGTATTTGTTTAAAAAACAACCTTCGCACAATATACATTAAACTAATAGTCTTTCTATGAAACTTTTTTAATATTAACCTTACAATAACTCTTTTTAATTTGTGAGCCGACATAACTCACCTTTCTCCAAATACATATAAACGTTACATGTCCCGCTTCTTTTAGTTTATTTTTAACTAAACTCTTTTATGCAACTATTATTTTCTACAAGTCTTACTTTAAATAACTTTAACAATACTTCCAAGATATTTTCTTAAATATTTAAATATTACATCTACATTTTTAGCCTTAATTAAATAACATAAGTTCGGTCGGTTAACCATTGTTAATGGGTCTTAAAGGATGCCTAATACCTTCCCTTTAGACTAATTGAACCCTTACCTAGAATCTTAAGTTTCGCAGACTTTTAAAACTAACTTTAAAATAACTTTAATAAACTGTAGGTGTCCTAATTCACCATAAATAATTAGGTGGCGACTCCTTAAAATAAACAAAAAATAGGAATCACCAATATGTCGTACTTCTAATTTAACCCGGTTAAAATGGGGTATGACAATATTCAAATACATACATGAGTTATATGTATTTGAACAATATTAAAAAAGGAGGCAATTGATGAACTGAGAAGCAAACACACTGTGTATTGAACAACTGACAATTCGAGGCTAAAATACACAGATATTCAATTACACATCCATTGCAGTACTTCAACTGTTTGTTTAGTGAATTTGATTTGTAAAAGATTTTCTCCGAATTACCTTTTGTATGATCAAAACCTCTGTTTTTTATGACTCGTCTGTTTTGAATATTTTTGAAATTTGATTTTACGTTACTAAGAAGAATAAGGAGAGAGAGAAGGAGAAACGTGTGATTAATGGGAATCTAATTTGCTGGAAGAGATTGTAAAATATTTAATTTCACCTTCCATATTAAACGTATGATTAATGCCTAATATCCAGGGGTTTGTTTTTACCATACACGTTCTATACCAAATATCCGTGTATTTGAAGACTTCCAAATACACGCAAATTAATACGTATTTTGCCATAATATTAGCTAATGGTTACATCAAATCTTAAGGTAGTTATTCCTGTAAGTTTGCCTTTCTTTAAGCCCCTAGGAAAAAAAATCTTTAAGCCCATTCATCATGGGCATCTGTCATCTGTTTACTTATATTTCATGGTATTTTTAGTTTTTATACTTAATTTAAAATAAATATGTTATTTAGGCTTAATGCATATGCAGCCTCTTGAACTTGTCCCCTTTTTTCCATTTTGGCACCTCAACTAACTATTGTTCCTATTGAACCCCTGAACTCGTCCTCAAGTATGTATATCAAATACAATCTGACTTACATAGTATTATATCTTCAATGTAGCAACATGCTAATATATATTCTAATTTAATTATGCCATTTTTAGCTAAGATTAGTAGCAATTGAGAGGGAAAAAGAGTAAGCTCTTAATTAAGCTGGCAGTGAAAGAGCAGAACCAGCAGAAACCGACACATCCATGACCTAAAGAATAGCTTACCACACGTCTAAAATATTACTTTACCTTCATTACCGCAATTTATTTTTTGCTTCTAATAAAAATCATATTTAGAGGGTTTGACAGACACACTTGAGGACGAGTTCAGGGGTTCAATAGGAACAACAGTTAATTGAGGTGTCAAAATGGAAAAAAAGGACAAGTTTAGGGGCTGCATATGCATTAAGCCTTATTTATATAACCAAGAAGATATTAATATTTTTGTCTAAAAAATTATTCTTATTTAGATAAGTGAAATTTTAATATAACCAAGAAATCATATTAAATTTGTACTATTTAATTAAGGATAATGCAGTGAAAACACTTCTTATATATTTAAGGTTAGTAATATTTTAAGGGGCATTGCTGAACTAAAAACACATTTTGATATGTACCAGATGGAGTATTAGATTACCTTTGCATTATTTGTCATTATACATGGTAAAATTTTAGCAACTTTGGAGCCACATTTTCGTTTCCACCTAAAGCTTTTTATTAGATCTTACTAATTACTCTTCCTTCATACCCCTTCCATCCACTTTTACTTGTCACATTGCGCTTCTTGAGAGTCAAACTGAATAAACTTTAACTAATATTTTAAGATTTTTTTTCATCATATTAATATAAGAAGAATTGCAACTTATATTTTTGTATAGTTGTTGACACCCAATTTTGTCCCGCCTCTCCTCCAAAATACCTACTTACACTTCTGGTATTTCGAGAAATTGATAAAAAACGCGTTTAAATCTTACTATAATTATTAAGTCTTTTATTAACACCCACGTTTATTATCCTACTGCAATTATTATAATAATTATTATTATTATTATGATTATTATTATTATTATCACTATTATTAATTATTGTTACTATTCTTAAATTATTATTATTACTAATTGTCATTAATTATTATCATTCTGGTTATTCCCAATTATTATTATTATTGTTATTATTAATTAGTATTATCAGTGTTATGTTGTTATTAATTATTAATCATCATTATCATCGTTGTTTTATTATGATCATTGTTTTATCGACAATTGTTATTTACTATTATTATTATTTTATTATCATTATCGTATTATTTTATCGCCATTATTATCATTATTAATTATCACTTTTGTTATTATCAATAACTGTTATTCTTTTATTATTATTATTATTATCATTAATTTATTATCATTTACTGTTATTTTATTATCGATAATTGTTATTTATTATTATTATCATTATCTTTTATTATTAATTATCATCTTTAGTATTATTATTATTATTAATTTATTATCATTATTATTATTGCTGCTTTGTTATTAACCATCAATAGTTGTTGTTATTATTATTATTGTTATTATTATTATTATTATTATTATTATTATTATTATTATTATTATTACCACTACAATCATTATTATGGGCATCAGTATTATCACCATCATTTATCATTATCAGTGTTATTGATTATTAATACTATTATTATTATTATCATTATTTTGCAGTGTTATCACCGCCAGTTATTCGTTACGGTATTTGGTATCATTAAAACTGACACTTCTCGGCATTTTATCAACTACCGCATACACACCGCATTTATTCTCGCGCGTTTAAAATGATAGCTTTATTTATCGTCAAAATTTTTTATCACACGGTCATTGCAACAGCATAAATTTCATTATCCGGGTCTTTCTACAATTGCACATTTTTCGTACCAGGTGATATTCTGGCACCCTTAGTACATCGTTGATCAAAATCGGTCTCTGATTCAAATTTAGAAGTCAAACTATTTCTTGCGCTCGGTCCGCATTTTGACTTACCGGACTCCAAATTAAAGCCTGTTTGACTCCTGATGATTTTGGACTAGTCCATATCCCTTATCTCAATTTTTAGAATAATTCGTGTTTTAATTTATTAGCTTATTCTTTTTAATACCCAGTCTAAAATTGACCCGGTCCACAAGTGGACCGGGTCCGATCCATTTTGTCATTTGAATAAGGGAACCCTTTTAGGGTTCCCCTTCATTTTCTCCATTTTTTTTCGCCGCAGCTCAACCTTCCCCTTTCCCTTTCTCGTCGCCACCCATCTTCTCCGTCGCCACCCATCCTCACCGCCTCCAACCTCCGCCACCTACACCCCTTCATCGTCACCTACCATCATCACCAACCCACCACCTCCACCTTCCACTCCATCGCACCCTCACCCCCACTGCTTCATCTGACACACCCCTACCACACCATGTGATCCCCACCTCCATTCACCATCACGCCCTACTGTCGTCTCTGACACTCCCACTTCATCATCATCCCCCATCTCCGCCCCATCCTCTCCTTCCTCCACGCGTCTGACACCCCACGTTACCTCTCCCACATCTCCACCATGCCCTGTCCCCCACGCCTGTCCTTCGCCTGTTCCCCGCTCCTCTTCTCCCTTGATTCCCTTTATCATTTTTTTTTTCTTTTCAACTCAAAACCCTATAAATGGGGTGGAATCGTCTCAGAACGGGGAGGGTTTTTTTTTTGGAAGTTACCTGAAGAAGTAGAGGATTTTTTCGGATCGTTGAAGAACCCCCCCAAGAATGAGATCTTTGATTCGTAAAATTTCCCCAAAACACAGTTTGTTTTTAGTCTCAGCAATCCCCTAGAAATAAGCATCTGTCTAGATTCGAAGCGTATAAAAAATCGGGATTTTGGTATTTCGAAGTATATTTGAAGTGTTCAAGGTATAGATCGAAGACTCGCCTCACTGTTATACCCCTTTTTAACCGGGTTAGAGCGGAGTACAACATATTGGAGATTCCTAAATTACTTTGTTTTAAGGAGTCGCCACCTAATTAATTTAACGGTGAATTAGGACACCTAGATATTAACTGAGGTAAAGTTAAACCTAAACCTCCATTAATAGTCTGCTTAACCAATGTGATTCTAGGTAAGGGTTCTATATCATCCTAAAGGGAAGGGGTTAGGCATCCTTTAGAATCCGTTGAATACGGTTATCCGGTCAAACTTAGGTTAATTAATTGAGGTCAAATATAGTGCTTATATTTCAAAAAGGTAGCTTGTTCCTGTTATTAAGGTTTAAAGGAAATATAATAATGCCGTCTAAACTAATCGTAGAAAAAAATATAATAATTCGCCTAAAGGAGACGCTTTTTTTTTTTTTAAATGGGATTTATAAATGCAGTTAAAACTTAGGATGAAAATAGTAATGATAATAACACTATCTAAAATAAAGACTTCTAGGAAATACCATAATTTATACGAAAACGTGTTAAAATAAAATTAAAAAAAAAAAAAAAAAAAAAAAAAAAAAAAACTCATAAACATTGCTAAGATTTTTCTTTTCTTTTTTTTTTAAATATAATAATACTATTGAAGACAAGGTTCGTAAAATATAATAACTTGCTTATAATTAGTAGCTTTTAGCAAACGTGAGTTTTATGCAAAATTTATATCAATATGGTGATGTAGAAACTCCTAGACCTATTTCCTTAAAACATGGTGTAAAGGGCATAAGTTTCTTTTCCTCTTATTACTTTTATTTGACTATATGCTGCTAAAATATGTAATTTGATGAATCTTAAAAGAAAGTATATATAAGATATATTATAACTTATATTTGCGCGTTCTGAATTTATAAAGTATCAAAATGACTCATGATTCCCTTTAGCTCAAACTATAGTCATGCCTAATTATTCTAATATAGATAAAATATCCTAGATATTATAGACAGTTTTAACGATAATAAAATTGGAGAATTAATTGTTAGTCTTCTTAGCTACCCATCACTAAAACTAAATCTACTAATTCTCTATAATTCAACTAAGCTAAGAAAAACAAACAAAGTAAAAGGTTAGATAAATAATACAAGTTAACTGCACAAGAAAAATAAAGGCATGAAATGAATTAATGAGCTCAGCCCAGTTGGACTGCTGCTGTGTTCTACTTCTGCCATTGGGCTGTGGCCCGGAATCTTTTCTATTGTTTTTTCTTTATTGCGGACAGAGCTGGACACGAGAGGAGTCATGTTGGGCTTTTAGCCCAACCTAGATGCGGAAGAAGATGAGTCCGAGAGACTCGTGTGCGATAGTCATGCATAAAAACGAAAGAAAATGATTAGTATACGATCAATGAATAGCGCTAAACATATGAAATGTAAACTCAAAAACAAATCTGCAGCATACTGCATTCATAAGGATGTATGGAATCAAACACGGTATACTTGCAATAAAAAAAAACATATAAAATTTTAAACGAGTGCAGAAACGCAACATTCTTTAGCAGTGTAATATGAGAGAAAGAAAGGGCTTAACATAACACGTAAAACAGTCGTTGATTCGGTTAATTAGAGATTTGTCACGTTTTATCCAAAACTCGAGGCCAAAGCATAAGAACATAAGAAAAGTAGTGGTAAGCATAGCAGCTTTATGCTCACATTTAACATCAACAACACAACACATACCGAGCCTAAACATGGCGGATTGGAGATATACTAACACCTACTGAATTCAGGTGAAACCTACTTGGATGCTACTCGAAAGGGTGATATCACATTAACAAGCTCTAAATCCAGAGGAATATACACGGATGGCAGTGAAGCAACATGATAGGCTACGCAAAACTGTCTATTCAAAATTCAAATCAACATAATATTATCAGCTCAGCAACACCAATTAAACCTTGGGCTCTAAGTATACTGGTCAAAGCAAATAAAACAAAGCACTGTAATAGCACATACACAAACTAAGCAATCAATCTTAAGCACATATTATAACCCAATAAAATCCATTAATTACTCTAAACACCAAATAAGATAGACTGATTCCTAAATGAAACGAGGAAAAACTAGCGAAGGCCAGCAGGTTCATTTAGCATACAAAGATCCCATCTAACCAACTTCGAAACTCATCTAAAATTCTTGTTCAATCTAAACTCTTCAGGAACCATCAGTTGGATTAAAAAAAGAAAATTTTTAGGTAAACAGACAAAGTGCATAAATGCCTTGTTTTCATGAACCAACCCGAAAAAGTTAAATATCTCATTATTGAAGAGACCCAAGGTACACACAGTCATGCAAGTTTGAAAGTTTGTTTGAACACAAGCTTGTTTAGAAAAAAGGAATCTAAAAGGAAAAAAAACAGAAAGAAGGAAATACTTCCAGGAAGATAACAACAAAACATGAGCATTTACATTTTGGGCAGAACACTTTAACTAAGCTGAATCAGACCCCTTTATAAATATATATATATATATATATATATATGTATATGTGTGTGTGTGTGTGTGTGTGTGTGTGTGTGTGTGAAACTTAAAAAAAAACAAGCTTATGAGACAAATTAATCTGGAAAGAAAAAAAAAAAAAACTATAACTATAATGAAACATTAAAGCAATAGAAACAAAAAATAAATGGGGGGATTAAAACAAACCACACTCATACAAGTCTCACAGGGAAGATATGAGAAACAGTGAAATGCAAACAAACCAGTTAGTCTAAATGAAATGCAAGAATTAAGGGAAATGCAAACAAACCACTGAAACTAAATTCATATTTTTCCATACCTTTATTGCAACTCAACAGGTAAAAAAAAAAAAAAAAAAAAAGTAAGAAATCTCCATACTAGGACCTGCTTTTTATCATGGATTAAAGACAATAAATATACTTATTCACGAAATCTAATCACGCCAAGTTCATATCGTGTTTTTAGCCAGCAACGAACAAAAACTGAGATTTAAGCTAAATACCAAAATCAAGAGGAAATAATGAAAGAACTAAGAGGGGAAAATTATACTACACAACCAGTAGCCTAATAGACAGATTTAAACTAATCTAACTATTGGATTTAAAACACACAGAACTGAAAAGGCAACTAAAATGAGGAAGAGAATTACAGTCTAAATCAAATGAAAACAAACTAAGCTAACCTATGTGAGTTAAAAAAAAAACAACAGAACTGGAAAATAGGATTGAAAGGGAACCTAAACATCTGCACCATATGAAATAAACATTTAAGAGGAATCTAAACACCTAAAACGAAAATGGAACTAAACTAATTTACTTGAAACACAGAACTAAAGAAAAATAAGAATACTGAGACAAGAAGGAACGTTACATTGAAGGAACACAAACCAGCAATCTAAACGTGCCAAGTTAGAACCAAACTAAACTAAACTAATCTAACCACGTAAATTTACATAGAACAGAACTGAAGCAAAAAGAGAAGGAGGATTACTGACCTTCTTCAAGTGCAGCGAAGTGGGGTTCGGGTCTCCGATCTACACTCGAACTTACCGAATCTGAGCTTGCGTATCTCAGATTCAATGCAATACCAGGGGAGCGAAATAAAATTAAAACAAAACTGATTTAGTATGTTAAATCGATATCAAGAATATTCAACTGCTACGAACTTAATATTTTCTAGGGGATTTTTGGGTTTTTCTGATCTATGTTCTTGTGTGTAACTCCCTTTCCCCTCTTTTTTTTTTTTCCGTTTTTGTTCTCCTCCTTTATAGGTTTGTTTTTTTGTTGTTTTTTGAACTGAAAAAGGGAAGGAGGAGCGGGAGAGAGAGAAGAGTGGGGGACAAGGGTGAGTGGGGAGCGGAGAAGAAGGAGGAAAAGGGGGAAGTGGGAGCGGCGGCGAGGGATGGAGGAGGCGAGAATTAGGGAAAGGGAGAGAAAGAGATGGAGAGAAAGGAGGAAGAGGAGGCGGAAGGCGGAAAAAATGAGGGAACCCTTTTTAGGGTTTCCTTATTTTGATAAAAATATATCGGACCCGGTCCATTTGTGGACCGGGTCAATTTTAGACTGGGTTTTTAAAAGGATGGACTAGTGAATTAAAACATGTACTGGTCTAAAAATTGAGATAAAAACATGGTCTAGTCCAAAAAAATATTAAGAGTTAATCGGACTTTGATTTGGGGTCCGGTAAGTCAAAAATACGGACTGAGTGCAAGAAATAGTTTGGCTTCTAAATTTGAATAAAAGTCCTATTTTGATTTACGATGTACCAAGGGTGCCAGAATATCACCTGGTACGAAAAAATGTGTAATTGTAAAAGACCCGGGTAAAATTATATGATGTCGCAAATGACCGTGCAATAATATTTAATAACAAACGCTATCATTTAAATGTGCGAAATAAATGCGATGTGTGTGCGGAAGTTGGTAGAAACGTCGAGAAATGCAAGTTTCAATAATACTAAATGATAGCAGCAAATAAATAGCGGTAATAATACTGCTAATAACAATAATGATAATGGTAATAATGATAAGGTTGATGATAATGGTGATAAAAATAATAATAGATATAATAATAATAGTAAATAACAAATATTGATAATTAAAAATGATAGTAATTAATAATAATAATAAAGATGATAGTAAATTAATAATAAAAGTAATAACAATAAATAACAATTATTGATAATAAAAAAAATGATAATAAATTAATAATAATAACAATAATAGGGGTAATAATAATAATGATAATAATAATAATAAATAATAATGATGATAATAATAATAATAATAAATAACGATGATTGATAAAATAATGATAATAATTAATAATAAAAAATAACGATGATAATGATGATTAATAATTGATAACAAATAACGCTAATAATAATGATTAGTAATTAATAATAATAATGATAATGATTATAATGGAAATAACAAGAAATAATAATTAATGACAATTAGTAATGAAAATGATAATTTAAGAATAATAATAAAGATAATAATAATAATAATAATAATAATAACTGCAGTGGAATAATAAAATGTGGGTGTTAATAAAAGACTAATAATTATAGTAAAATTAAAATGCGTATTTTTTAATTTCTCAAAATACCAGAAGTATTAATAGGTATTTCGGGGGAGAGGCGGGACAAAATTGGGTGTCAACAACTTGTCCCTCTTTGCCTGACAATGATGAAAGAATTTTCGGGCAAAGACGTTGACTTAGTAGCCTATTTTGTCCCGGCTAAAGGATTGTGGAGGACTAAGGGTAAAGAAAATTACGGCCGAACTCTGGTCTCTGAATCGCCTACATATCTCGGGTTGCACGAGAATCAGGCCGTGTGTAGTTCTAGGAAGACTACGACACCTGTGACCGGCAACTCACGATTTGATGTGAATCTTCGCAAAAAAAATATTGTCCCAGTGTCGAATTATGATGACACTGGATATTGTGCTAGAAACCTGAAAATTGATTGTGCTGGAATGTGAACGGGAAATTTGAATTTGGAGTCGAGTGTTCGAGGTAGATCTTTGCCCTTGTCGAGAAGTCTGCTTGTCCTTCCCGACGCATTGCCCCAGTTCGCTGCCGAAGAAATAGTTCCACGTTGCGCTAAAGCTCCTGCGAAACTAAAAACTAGATGAAAATAGTCAGTTCGAATAAATATTGAAATACAGCGATGCAAGTGTGGTGCAATGTGGCTGCGAGCATATGCAGCGTATTAATAAAATAATAATAAAACAAGGCAAGTGCGGTGCAATGTCTTTATGCGAAAATTTAAAAAGGGCGGTGCATGGCCCGTGTAATATATGAAAGCGATGCAAAGGGCTGTGCGCAGCCCATACATCATATGAAAGGCGGTGCACAGCCTTATGCAGAAATTTAAAAGGGCGGTGCATGGCCCAAGCAATATGTGAAAACGATGCAAAGGGCGGTGCGCAGCCTATGTATCATATGAAAGGCGGTGCATGGCCTTATGCAGAAATTTAAAAGGGCGGTGCATGGCCCAGGAAATATATGAAAACGATGCAAAGGGCAGTGCGCAGCCGATGCATCATATGAAAGGCGGTGCATGGCCTTCTGCAGAAATTTAAAAGGGCGGTGCATGGCCCAGGCAATATATGAAAACGATGCAAAGGGCAGTGCGCAGCCGATGCATCATATGAAAGGCGGTGCATGGCCTTATGCAGAAATTTAAAAGGGCGGTGCATGGCCCAGGCAATATATGAAAGTGCTGCGAAGGGCGGTACGCAGCCCATGCATCATATGAAAGGCGGTGCATGGCCTTATGCAGAAATTTTAAAAAGGGCGGTGCATGGCCCAAGCAATATATGAAAACGATGCAAAGGGCGGTGCGCAGCCCATACATCATATGAAAAGGCGGTGCATGGCCTTATGCAGAAATTTAAAAGGGCGGTGCATGGCCCAGTAAATATATGAAAACGATGCAAAGGGCGGTGCGCAGCCCATGCATCATATGAAAAGCGGTGTATGGCTTTATGCAGAAATTTAAAAGGGCGGTGCATGGCCCAAGCAATATATGAAAACGATGCAAAGGGCGGTGCGCAACCCATGCATCATATGAAAAGGCGGTGCATGGCCTTATGCAGAAATTTAAAAGGGCGGTGCATGGCCCAGTAAATATATGAAAACGATGCAAAGGGCGGTGCGCAGCCCATACATCATATGAAAGGCGGTGCATGGCCTTATGCAGAAATTTAAAAGGGCGGTGCATGGCCCAGTAAATATATGAAAACGATGCAAAAGGCGGTGCGCAGCCCATGCATCATATGAAAAGCGGTGCATGGCTTTATGCAGAAATTTAAAAGGGCGGTGCATGGCCCAAGCAATATATGAAAACGATGCAAAGGGCGGTGCGCAGCCGATGCATCATATGAAAGGCGGTGCATGGCCTTATGCAAAAATTTAAAAGGGCGGTGCATGGCCCAAGCAATATATGAAAACGATGCAAAGGGCGGTGCGCAGCCCATGCATCATATGAAAGGCGGTGCATGGCCTTATGCAGAAATTTAAAAGGGCGGTGCATGGCCCATGTAATATATGAAAGCGATGCGAAGGGCGGTGCGCAGCCCATGCAGAAATTTAAAAGGGCGGTGCATGGCCCATGTAATGTATAAAAGCGATGCAACGGGCGGTGCGCAGCCCATGCATCATATGAAAACGGTGAGTAATGCAGGTGCAGTGCAATGCGGCCGCGAGCATATGCAGGGGCATTTGAAAGTAAATAAAAGCAATGTATTCGAAAGCAATAGAAAATATTTGTGCGTTTGATATACATTTGAAAAAAATAATTTGCAAGATTAGCTTATTGTGATTGTCGAAAGTTATTGATACTTGAAGGCATAATTGATAGAAGAATGCTCAAACCGTTTGACGCGCCATCCTTACAAGGTTGTACATGTTTTAGCTTCTGCAACTTGGAAACCTGCATCCAAAGAAAATTTTGTAAGTTTGGGGAGGGGGTTGATTCGCGTTGACTTGGGGAATCCGGCTCTTGGCGCTTCATGCCTTCAAACTTCGTCTGAACTTGTAACCTCCGCTCATTTTAAGTCTTGGCAAACTAGTAAACAGTCTGATTACAATCACATTATTTTGAAAAATAGGCATAGTAAAAGATATGTATGGTGATAAATAATTTTTGCTGAACTCGGAACTGTGACACATTGCGAAACAAAGCGAATGCCCTTTTTCCGGAGTTTCTTCTGCCCGACGACTCTGTTGAACAATATTCTCCCGAGTTTGTCGATGCTATCTTGCGGCGATCCCTTTAAAAAAAAATTGTCCCAGTTTCTGGTGCAAGGGATGTTGAGCTTTTAAAATGGCGAGACCGAGCCTACGTAGGCTGCCTACGTATCCCACTAGCGGAATCAGGTCAAGCGTAGTTCATAATTACAAGCGGAAATAAAATTGAGAGAATTTTGAAGTGATGTGACCGAGGCCTATGCGGGCCGCCTACGTATCCCCCATGGGAATCAGGCCAAGCGTAGTTCATAATTACAAGCAGAAATAAAATTGAGAGAATTTTGAAGTGATGTGACCGAGGCCTATGCGGGCCGCCTACGTATCCCCCATGGGAATCAGGCCAAGCGTAGTTCATATTACAAGCGGAAATAAAATTGGAATTTTGAAGTGATGTGACCGAGGCCTATGCGGGCCGCCTACGTATCCCCCATGGGAATCAGGTCAGGCGTAGTTCATATTACAAGCGGAAATAAAATTGGAATTTTGAAGTGATGTGACCGAGGCCTATGCGGGCCGCCTACGTATCCCCCATGGGAATCAGGTCAGGCGTAGTTCATATTACAAGCGGAAATAAAATTGGAATTTTGAAGTGATGTGACCGAGGCCTATGCGGGCCGCCTACGTATCCCCCATGGGAATCAGGTCAGGCGTAGTTCATATTACAAGCAAAATAAAATTGGAATTTTGAAGTGATGTGACCGAGGCCTATGCGGGCCGCCTACGTATCCCCCATGGGAATCAGGTCAGGCGTAGTTCATATTACAAACGAAAGGATATTGATTGGAATTATTCCCAAAAGACCTAAACTGATATAGGTTTGTCATGCATCCCGCCACGGGGAGTAGTGTCATTACATGAATAAGTGTTGCGGGATATTACATACAAATAAAGAAGGCTTCTAAATATAATATCTCTTGACGGCATCTGCGTTGATAGCTTTCGGCCAAATTTCGCCATCCATTTCTGCTAGGATTAACGCTCCTCCAGTCAATACTCGATGAACCATATAAGGTCCCTGCCAGTTAGGTGCAAATTTGCCTTTAGCTTCATCTTGACATGGGAATATGCGTTTCAGTACCAATTGCCCCGTTTTGAATTGCCTCGGTCTTACTTTCTTGTTGAAAGCTCTGGCCATTCTATTCTGATAAAGTTGTCCATGACAAACGGCATTCAATCTCTTTCCATCAATGAGCATCAATTGTTCGTATCGATTCTGCGTCCACTTAGCGTCACTTAACTCAGCTTCTTGGATGATTCTCAAAGAGGGTATTTCTACCTCAGCAGGTAACACCGCTTCTGTCCCGTAGACCAAAAGATAGGGTGTTGCCCCTGTTGAAGTTCTCACGGTAGTGCGATACCCGAGAAGAGCTAACGGCAGTTTCTCGTGCCAATGCTTGTAATTATCGATCATCTTCCTCAGTATTCTCTTGATGTTTTTATTGGCTGCTTCAACTGCCCCATTCATCTGAGGGCGATAAGGAGTGGAATTGCGATGAGTAATCTTGAAGGTATCGCAAATCTCCTGCATTAGACCACTGTTAAGGTTAGCGCCGTTATCCGTTATGATTGACTCCGGGACTCCGAATCGGCAAATAATGTTGCTCCGAACGAAATCCGCTACCACCTTCTTTGTTACCGACTTATGTGAAGATGCTTCCACCCACTTTGTGAAATAATCAATGGCTACCAAAATGAACCTGTGCCCATTCGATGCTGCTGGCTCGATAGGACCGATGACATCCATACCCCAACTTGCGAAAGGCCACGGAGAACTTGTCACATTTAATTCATTTGGCGGAACTCGAATCAAATCACCATGAATCTGACATCGGTGACACTTCTGCACAAAACGGATACAATCAGACTCCATAGTCATCCAGAAATAGCCTGCGCGAAGGATCTTCTTAGCCAGTGTAAAGCCATTCATATGAGGCCCACATGTGCCGCCATGCACTTCTTCAATCAAACGAGCCGCTTCTTTAGCGTCAACACATCTTAATAATCCTAACTCCGGAGTCCTCCTATACAGGATTTCTCCGCTTAGGAAGAAATGGTTTGCTAATCTCCGAAGCGTTTTCTTCTGAACACTAGTTACCCCTTCCGGATAGTCTCCGGTCTTAAGATATTTGTTAATGTCGTAGTACCAAGGTTCCCCATCAGGCTCTTCGTCCACATAGAAGCAATGTGCATGTTGATCGTGCACGTTTATCTTGATAGGATCTATGCGGTTCTTGTCTGGATGCTGAATCATAGAAGACAACGTGGCCAAAGCATCAGCGAACTCGTTCTGTGTCCTTGGAACGTGTTTGAATTCGACCTTAATGAATCTCTTACACAAATCCTTTACGCAGTGCAAGTACGGAAGTATCTTCCCGTTCTTAGTTGTCCATTCGCCTCGCACTTGATGAACCAGCAAGTCTGAATCGCCTATAACCAGAAGCTCTTGTATATGCATGTCAGCTGCCATTCTGAGGCCGAGAATACAAGCCTCATATTCTGCCATATTGTTGGTACACGGGAACTTGATTTTGGCTGAAATGGGATAGTGCTGGCCTGACTCTGAAATCAAAACTGCTCCAATGCCGACCCCTTTAGAATTTGCCGCCCCGTCGAAGAACAGCCTCCACCCCGGGTACTCTTCTGCGATGCCTTCCCCGATGAACAACACTTCTTCATCCGGGAAATAAGTTTTAAGGGGTATGTATTCCTTGTCCACAGGATTCTCTGCAAGATGATCAGCTATCGCCTGCCCTTTGACAGCCTTTTGAGTAACATACACAATGTCAAACTCGCTCAACAACATTTGCCACTTAGCTAGCTTCCCCGTAGGCATAGGCTTCTGGAAGATGTACTTGAGTGGGTCCATCCTCGAAATGAGGTAAGTAGTATATGCAGACAAATAATGTCTCAACTTCTGTGCAACCCATGTCAAAGCACAACAGGTGCGTTCCAATAACGTATACCGTGCCTCGTAAGGTGTGAACTTTTTACTCAAGTAATATATCGCTCGCTCCTTCTTTCCTGTCTCATCATGCTGTCCTAATACACACCCAAAAGCATTTTCTGATACGGACAAATACAATAACAAAGGTCTTCCAGCTTCTGGAGGCACCAAAACAGGCGGGCTAGACAAATACTCTTTGATTTTGTCAAAGGCCCTTTGGCAATCTTCAGTCCATTTGGTAGGAGCATCCTTCCTCAATAACTTGATTATTGGTTCACATATCACCGTTGATTGTGCTATAAATCGGCTGATGTAGTTGAGGCGCCCGAGGAAACTCATCACATCTTTCCGACTCTTTGGAGCGGGCAATTCCTGAATGGTTTTTATCTTCGAGGGATCTAACTCTATGCCTCTTCTGCTCACAATAAAACCCAACAATTTCCCTGCAGGTACTCCAAATGCACATTTTGCGGGGTTCAACTTCAGATTATATCGCCTCAACCTGTCGAAGAACTTTCTTAAATCCGTTAGATGGTCTGAGCTCTTTCGTGATTTGATGATGATATCATCCACATAGACTTCAATCTCTTTATGGATCATATCATGGAAAATGGTGGTCATGGCTCTCATGTAGGTAGCTCCTGCGTTTTTGAGCCCGAAAGGCATCACCCGATAGTAGTACACCCCCCAAGGTGTGATGAATGCTGTTTTCTCTGCATCTTCCTTCATTCATTAGGATTTGATGATATCCTGCGTAGCAATCAACGAAAGACTGCAACTCATGCTTTGCACAATTATCAATAAGCATATGAATATTCGGGAGGGGAAAGTCGTCTTTTGGACTGGCTTTGTTGAGATCTCGGTAATCCACGCACACTCTAACTTTGCCATCCTTCTTAGGCACGGGAACGATATTGGCTAGCCAAGTGGGGTACATCGTAGTTCGTATGACCTTTGCATCGAACTGTTTAGAGATCTCCTCCTTGATTTTCAAACTCAAGTCTGATTTAATGTTTCTTTTCTTTTGCTTTATCGGAGGACAGGATGGATCAAGAGACAACTTGTGCGAAACAATGTCAGTGCTTAATCCGGGCATATCATCATAAGACCAGGCGAACACATCTATGTACTCTTTCAAAAGTTTGATCAATTTCTCTCTCTGTGACGGAGTTAAGTGGACGCTGATTCTTACTTCCATCATGATTTTTGAATTACCCAAATTTATGATTTCTGTTTCATCCAAATTTGGTTTTGGCTTATTTTCAAAATATTCATAATCTTTAGTTAATCCTTCAGGTCGCATATCTTCTTCGCATTCTTCATCATCTTGTTCGGCATTTCCTACGGGCTCGCTCGTTTCACTATGTGTCATATTTGAGGTATCAGCAGATCTATTAATTTGACTGCTGAAAATAAAAGAAAAATTGATTAAATAAAGATGGAAAACATAAATAAAAGCATGGCTGGAAAATTGCATTTAAACTTCAATAGTTGGGAGGCAAAACAACAAAAGCATAGGCACGATTCAAGCCTCAATTTTGAATCGTGTCTGTTTCATAAAATACTGAATACAGTTTTGTCTACCAAGACTCCCGAAGAAACGGGGGCGGGGTACAAGTCCAATTGTTCAGACGACATCCTGGCTCTGCAACCCGGATAGTCGGGTCTTCGGAACATCCACTTGAAACCATGTTGCACTCTGCTTCTCCTTCGATGATGAATAAGTTCTTAAACTTTTCTAGGAGGTCGTCTTCCAGCTTTTCTTCTGACGCCTGGGCAGCGGAATCCCTGAGAAATGATTGATTCAGGAGCGGAACAGGCTTCGGCAAGGGACTAGCACTTCTTCTTTTGAGACTGGCTAAAGCAATCTCCTCAGGGGTGGGCTCATATCCGAGACCGAAAGTATGGTTGTGTCCGGGCAGTTGGATTGGTTCCACAATCCCATTCGAATTCAAACCGAGGCCTTGACCGGGTCGGAAACCGTTCTTCAGCATTTCCCATGCCACCATCATAAGCGCGTGTGGCAATTTTATTTTCCATGCTTGAACAGCACACACAATCTCTTTGATGTGGAAAACAGATCCGTCTAGTCTTTCCACACTCTCAATAGGAGGAATCGAAACTTCCGGGTAGAGGGAATTGTTGCCTTCTCCATGGATTACCACTTCCTGATGATTCCACACGAACTTCAAACTCTGATGCAAAGTGGAAGGGACCGCACCAGCCATGTGGATCCATGGTCTCCCAATCAGCAAGTTGTAACTAGTAGATATGTCCATTACTTGGAATTTCACCATGAACTCCACAGGCCCAATCTCTAGAAATAAATCGATCTCTCCGACAACCTCTCTTCGGGCTCCGTCAAAACCTGTGACACTGACCTGACTGCCGTGGAGTTTCCCAACATCGATCCCTAAAGCTCGTAGAGTAACGACAGGACATATATTCACAGCTGAACCCCCGTCGACCAATACTTTGGAGATGAACTTATCCCTGCATCTGATAGTAATGTTTAATGCCTTGTTATGCCCCAAACCTTCAGGTGGCAGCTCGTCATTATGAAAAGAGACCCGGTGGGCCTCGAGGATCTCCCCTACCATAGCCGACAATTTTTCACTGGAAGTCTCGGCCGGAACATAGGCTTTATTCAGTATTTTCACCAAAGCACTCCTATGAGCTTCAGAACTCATCAATAATGCGAATAAGGAAATTTGAGCCGGCGTTTTCTTCAGCTGTTCTACAACAGAGTATTCCTTCGTCGGCATTTTCCTCCAGAATTCTTCGACTTCAGCGTCTGTAATAGTTTTCTTCGAGCCATTCTCCTTGCTTGGCGCCCCTCGTGCCACCTCTTCGGGGGCATAGCATCGTCCAGATCTAGTTATCCCGGTGGCAACGGTTTCTACAACTATTCTTCCTTTTTCTTTGTCCTTTACCCCGGATTGATAGTCCCAGGGGACCGTTTTGGTGCTGTGAGAAGGTGCTGGGGCAACGAAAGCTGTGATCTTGGGCCTTGGAGTGAGTACTTCGAACGGGGCCCTCATTTGAACTGTGATTACGGGAGCAACACAAGCTGACGATTCGACCTTATCTCTTTTCTTAACCGGGACGATGGTCCCCTCCAGATTGTAATCTTCATCAATAGTGATCATGTGCGCATCTGCATTGCAGTGATTCGGTAACGGATTGTTGTTTATGTTCGGGGGAGCTTCCTTAAGCTGTATGACTCCTTCCTTGATTAATGCCTCAACTCTATCCTTGAGAGCAAAACAGTTTCCAGTATCATGCCCTGCAATTCCCGAATGATATGCACAATGTTTAGTCTCGTCATACCATCCTGGGATAGGATCAGGAGTTCTTCCTTGAATTGGTTGGAGTATCCCTGCCATTTTCAGCCTCTCGTACAGTTGGGCTAAAGGCTCGGCTAATGGTGTGTAAGTTCTGGTTGGTCTTCTTTCAACATTTGGGCGTGGTCTAGGGGTGTTTTGTGGGCGGTTTGGTGAATGGTACTGGGGTTGCGTTGCATAGGTTGGACGGTGTTGTGTTGGGTTTTGGTAGGAAGGGGTTCGAGGTGAATAATATGCTGGCTGAGTGTGATAGACGGGAAGAGGGGTAGGTGGGGGTTGGTAATAAGGCTGAGGTGTTTGAGTGTACTGGCTGTAGTGCGAGGGCTGAGGTGAGAAATGTTGGTGGGTTGATTTTTGGGTTGGTTTTTGATCTTGGACGGCCATGACTGGGGATACTCCGTCTCTCTTCTTCTTAGCAGGGTCTGCCTGAATGGCCTTACTTGTGGCCTGCAAAGCCGCAAGATTTGTAACTCTCCCTGTTTTAATTCCTTCTTCTATGAAGTCCCCCATCCTGATGACTTCAGCAAACTTCTGCCCAATGACACTTAACATTCTCTCATAATATGTGGGGTCCTTTAGAGATTGTACGAAAAGCATCGTCATTTCACTCTCTGCCATTGGAGGTTGGACTTTTGCGGCTTCCGCTCTCCAGCGTATAGCATATTCCCGGAAAGTTTCTGTCGATTTTCTCTCCAGCTTCATCAAATAGAACCGATCTGGGACAGTCTCGGTGTTGAATCTGAACCTGTCCATGAATTCCTGGGCCATATCTCCCCAACTGTGCCATCTCTGCGGGTCTTGGTACGTATACCAATCGAGTGCTTCTCCTGTTAGACTCCTTATAAATAGTTTCATTCGGATGGCCTGATCTTTACCCACTCCGACAAGCTTATCGCAATATGATCTCAAATGGGCCCGAGGGTTTCCCTTCCCGTCGAACATGTCAAACTTTGGCACTTTATACCCAGCGGGTAACTCAACGTCAGGGTGAATGCACAGATCTTCATATTCCAGCCCTTCACCTCCTCTATTGGTCTGGATATTTCTGACGGCTTCTCTCAGACTGCGAAGCTCTTTTGCCACATCTTCGTCTGCCCTTGCCCTGGCCTCCCTTTCTAATTCTTCGTAAGGGTCAACCTCTGGGTGCTGCAAAGCCTGCATCTGGGTCGTGAAAGGTTGAGCTTCTGCCACATATTGCGTGTTATGGCTAGCAATACGTGCCAGTGGGGTAGGATGAACCGCTTGGTAATTTTGGGTATGTGGATTAATTTGGGTAACTGTAGGTTGAGGAATGTAAGGGGTAGTGAAAGGTTGTGAATTGGTTTGTTGGAAGTTAATTTGCTGGAAGTTGGCTTGTTGCTGGTCATTTGGTTGCGAGGTAGTTTGTTGTATGTTGGCTTGTTGTGGGATAGTTTGTTGTTGGATAGTTTGTTGTGGGATGGTTGGTTGTGGGTGGATCTGGTGTGGAATGGTTTGTTGTGGATTTGACTGTTGTGAGGCAGATTGTTGGTTAGTTTGTTGGGGGTTGGAGGTATTTGGATGGACTGTGTAAAGTGGAAGGTTTGAGGGAGAAGGTTGTGGTGCGGGTGAATCGACAGGCGAAAAGGATGGTGGAATTGTTGTGTTTGTTCTTTGTTCAGGGTGAGGGGCGTTCAGAGTGATGGACAGATTGGTGAGATTCCGCAGTCGCTCAATTTCGGTCTGCATATTGGCCATTTGCTGCAACAATTGGGCAATGAGTTCATCATTTCCCCCTCCTGAAGCCTCAGGTTCCTCTCTTGGAAGAGTGACGAGTCCCAAGCCAGTCTGTTCGGATACCCCTGAATCATTCATATTGCCGGATGTTCGTGCTTTTGATCTCGTGAAGTATGGGTGGTCTGCCAGTTCACAGTCAACGCGAATCAACCTCTGGGGGATAGTAAAAATAAACCTTTAAAGAATGAAGAAAGCTGTGTTAGTATGGTCCGAATGATTGCTGTTTAAAATAATATGGAGATTTAGCAGATAATGTTGAAATAAACACATGTTGCATAGCAAATAAGCACATATTGCGTAGCAAACATACATTGAATAGCAAACAAAACATATTGCAAACAAACATATATTGAATAGCAAACAAAACATATCGGAAGGAAATCAATGCGTCCTATTATGCAAGGGACCTTTTGTGCCAAAGGTAGGCCTAGCGTGGATTTGAAGGATAACATATGTAGTCATGTGTCATTCCAGTGTGCTATTAATTGAAAGCTCAAAACGAATACAATCCCAATGCGAAAGAAATTATTACAATCGCTATTGAACAAGTTAACTAAAATGAAGATGGCCCTTCGTCGCTCTTGAACCTCTTGGTTGCCCGAATTGACTGATCGATCTTTCGGCGATTCTGGGCAAGGTATGACATAGCTAGAACACCCCCTGTTTTGATGCCTTCTTTGATACAAGTATCGCCCTGTTCAGCCAGAAGTGTATCCAACTCTTGCATACTTTGCTCGTAACTAAGTGCTTGCTGCTTCCAATTCTCTGCTTCCCTTTCCTTTTCCTTAAGTTGCGCATGATGCTCGGCTTCAGAAACAAGACTTTTCTTACGCAATTGTCGGAGTAATATGCATGCTTCGGCTTCCCCATCCTTAATCCGATCTTTCAAACTAACACCGGGTTTGATTGATTCCTCCAAATCAGCGGCCAGCCATTCCACATAGTTGTCCTCGCACCCAGCTTGGTATCTATTTGGCTCAACTGAATCTGTTTTTGTGGTCTCTTTCAATTTCCACATGCGAATAACCTCTTTTGCAAAAGGAATTTTCCCTTCTTTGTAGTCAACACAGTAATGACTCATATCTGCCACTAAAGGTATGTTTTGCTTCCTCCCTGATTGTCTCAAAACTCTCAGCGGGGCGTAAGGCTGCAAACCTCGAAGTCCTATCAAGACCAAAAATGGCACGATCTTCGTTCGAAACACCAAAACCTCAGACGGAAACCAACTGAACATCCATTGCATCGAGTCATCGTTCAAATGGCTAAGAAATTCTACCCACTCTTTCACACACTTTGGTTTCTCAAATGATTTTGCTGTCAGGATAGCGCCTGGAACATGACCCAGAATGTGATTCTCACCCATCGGCTTCTGGAACGCTAGACCCCATTGACTTTCTGAAGATGTTCTATCAGCCAAATTTGCAGAAGCAAGTTGCATCCTTCAAAATGCTTATACCCGCGCTTACAACGCCCTAATGCTCGGTAGATATCTGCCACGACCATAGGGACCAGAGTGTAGTGTTTCCCGTCGATGCCACCAAAAAGAGCCTTAGTTACAATAACAAGATGGGTGTGAATGTCTTTTGTGGTTCCTTTAGGAAATACTATAGTCCCTAAAAAACATACTGCGAAAGCGAAGCACCGTTTCTGCTTCCAAGAGTCATATGAGAAGAATTCATCCTGATGATCGACGAAACTCCTTTGATAACCGAATCTGTGATACAAATACTCGAGTGGTATCATAGACTTCTGCAAACATTCCACACCTTTACCCTCTCTGAACCCGAAGCTGTCAGCAAATTCTTTTGGTAAAGGTTGCCTCGGAATAATCATGCCACAATTTTGCCATTTTCTTGGTTTACGTAATAATGCCACATTTTCTATATAGCCTCCTATTTCCTCTAACAACGGAGCCATCTCAATGTTGCCAAATCTAAACACGACCCTCTTTTCATCCCAAAACACAGTTGCAGCCTCGATGATGTCTCTGCAGGGCTGGATATCCATCAAAGACGGTAAGTGTCCCAATGCTCCACGTACAACCCGCTGTCCGTAATCCCCCAAATCAACCCACCATGCTGTTAGTTGGGAAGGGACGCTCAAAACCATGCTGAATCTCGGGTAGGCATTGTGTTGACTCATGGTTACCTGTGTTCACAAATGGTTAGTTCTACCTAAATATCACATGGTCCACATAACGCACATTCATCCTTCAAATTAATGCACATAACGTGATAACCGTCGCTCGGGGTCGTAGACCCACCTGGACATTTTGGAAGAGGTTGACTAATGGACTTAATACACCCTGGGTATTAAGCCTCCTAGGTTCGTGCATGCCCTTAAAGGGTTTTGGCTTAGCTCTATCTTAGGCTGACTAGGAGTTGTTTTCCTATGACGCAAGGCTCCCCCAAGCGGACAACTTGGGAGTGGAAAGTCCGTGGCCGTCGACTGCACCGCTGATCGACTAAATCCACTAGACCAATCCAACTAAAGGGGTAATTTAGTAGTGCACGGGCGCAAACTGCGAAGCCGCTTTAAGTGTGTGAATATGTGTGAGTTTTCCAGGAGTGGAAGAAATATGAGCGGAATGCCAATTTAAGGAAAGCAATAACATACATATTACATAGAAAATTTACATAATAAAACAATCACTTAAGAACATAAAAGAAAAAAAAAGAAAAATAAAGCAACAATAAAGGCAAAAAAATAAAGAAAACAACCAGACATCCAATAAATTTAATTATTAACCTAAGTTGTTATGGTTAAGAACCTAAAAATCCCCAGCGGAGTCGCCAAGCTGTTATACCCCTTTTTAACCGGGTTAGAGCGGAGTACAACATATTGGAGATTCCTAAATTACTTTGTTTTAAGGAGTCGCCACCTAATTAATTTAACGGTGAATTAGGACACCTAGATATTAACTGAGGTAAAGTTAAACCTAAACCTCCATTAATAGTCTGCTTAACCAATGTGATTCTAGGTAAGGGTTCTATATCATCCTAAAGGGAAGGGGTTAGGCATCCTTTAGAATCCGTTGAATACGGTTATCCGGTCAAACTTAGGTTAATTAATTGAGGTTAAATATAGTGCTTATATTTCAAAAAGGTAGCTTGTTCCTGTTATTAAGGTTTAAAGGAAATATAATAATGCCGTCTAAACTAATCGTAGAAAAAAAAATATAATAATTCGCCTAAAGGAGACGCTTTTTTTTTTTTTAAATGGGATTTATAAATGCAGTTAAAACTTAGGATGAAAATAGTAATGATAATAACACTATCTAAAATAAAGACTTCTAGGAAATACCATAATTTATACGAAAAGGTGTTAAAATAAAATAAAAAAAAAAAAAAAAAAAAAAAACTCATAAACATTGCTAAGATTTTTCTTTTTTTTTTTTTTTTTAAATATAATAATACTATTGAAGACAAGGTTCGTAAAATATAATAACTTGCTTATAATTAGTAGCTTTTAGCAAACGTGAGTTTTATGCAAAATTTATATCAATATGGTGATGTAGAAACTCCTAGACCTATTTCCTTAAAACATGGTGTAAAGGGCATAAGTTTCTTTTCCTCTTATTACTTTTATTTGACTATATGCTGCTAAAATATGTAATTTGATGAATCTTAAAAGAAAGTATATATAAGATATATTATAACTTATATTTGCGCGTTCTGAATTTATAAAGTATCAAAATGACTCATGATTCCCTTTAGCTCAAACTATAGTCATGCCTAATTATTCTAATATAGATAAAATATCCTAGATATTATAGACAGTTTTAACGATAATAAAATTGGAGAATTAATTGTTAGTCTTCTTAGCTACCCATCACTAAAACTAAATCTACTAATTCTCTATAATTCAACTAAGCTAAGAAAAACAAACAAAGTAAAAGGTTAGATAAATAATACAAGTTAACTGCACAAGAAAAATAAAGGCATGAAATGAATTAATGAGCTCAGCCCAGTTGGACTGCTGCTGTGTTCTACTTCTGCCATTGGGCTGTGGCCCGGAATCTTTTCTATTGTTTTTTCTTTATTGCGGACAGAGCTGGACACGAGAGGAGTCATGTTGGGCTTTTAGCCCAACCTAGATGCGGAAGAAGATGAGTCCGAGAGACTCGTGTGCGATAGTCATGCATAAAAACGAAAGAAAATGATTAGTATACGATCAATGAATAGCGCTAAACATATGAAATGTAAACTCAAAAACAAATCTGCAGCATACTGCATTCATAAGGATGTATGGAATCAAACACGGTATACTTGCAATAAAAAAAAACATATAAAATTTTAAACGAGTGCAGAAACGCAACATTCTTTAGCAGTGTAATATGAGAGAAAGAAAGGGCTTAACATAACACGTAAAACAGTCGTTGATTCGGTTAATTAGAGATTTGTCACGTTTTATCCAAAAACTCGAGGCCAAAGCATAAGAACATAAGAAAAGTAGTGGTAAGCATAGCAGCTTTATGCTCACATTTAACATCAACAACACAACACATACCGAGCCTAAACATGGCGGATTGGAGATATACTAACACCTACTGAATTCAGGTGAAACCTACTTGGATGCTACTCGAAAGGGTGATATCACATTAACAAGCTCTAAATCCAGAGGAATATACACGGATGGCAGTGAAGCAACATGATAGGCTACGCAAAACTGTCTATTCAAAATTCAAATCAACATAATATTATCAGCTCAGCAACACCAATTAAACCTTGGGCTCTAAGTATACTGGTCAAAGCAAATAAAACAAAGCACTGTAATAGCACATACACAAACTAAGCAATCAATCTTAAGCACATATTATAACCCAATAAAATCCATTAATTACTCTAAACACCAAATAAGATAGACTGATTCCTAAATGAAACGAGGAAAAACTAGCGAAGGCCAGCAGGTTCATTTAGCATACAAAGATCCCATCTAACCAACTTCGAAACTCATCTAAAATTCTTGTTCAATCTAAACTCTTCAGGAACCATCAGTTGGATTAAAAAAAGAAAATTTTTAGGTAAACAGACAAAGTGCATAAATGCCTTGTTTTCATGAACCAACCCGAAAAAGTTAAATATCTCATTATTGAAGAGACCCAAGGTACACACAGTCATGCAAGTTTGAAAGTTTGTTTGAACACAAGCTTGTTTAGAAAAAAGGAATCTAAAAGGAAAAAAAACAGAAAGAAGGAAATACTTCCAGGAAGATAACAACAAAACATGAGCATTTACATTTTGGGCAGAACACTTTAACTAAGCTGAATCAGACCCCTTTATAAATATATATATATATATATATATATATATATATATATATATATATATATATGTATATGTGTGTGTGTGTGTGTGTGTGTGTGAAACTTAAAAAAAAACAAGCTTATGAGACAAATTAATCTGGAAAGAAAAAAAAAAAAAAAACTATAACTATAATGAAACATTAAAGCAATAGAAACAAAAAATAAATGGGGGGATTAAAACAAACCACACTCATACAAGTCTCACAGGGAAGATATGAGAAACAGTGAAATGCAAACAAACCAGTTAGTCTAAATGAAATGCAAGAATTAAGGGAAATGCAAACAAACCACTGAAACTAAATTCATATTTTTCCATACCTTTATTGCAACTCAACAGGTAAAAAAAAAAAAAAAAAAAAAAGTAAGAAATCTCCATACTAGGACCTGCTTTTTATCATGGATTAAAGACAATAAATATACTTATTCACGAAATCTAATCACGCCAAGTTCATATCGTGTTTTTAGCCAGCAACGAACAAAAACTGAGATTTAAGCTAAATACCAAAATCAAGAGGAAATAATGAAAGAACTAAGAGGGGAAAATTATACTACACAACCAGTAGCCTAATAGACAGATTTAAACTAATCTAACTATTGGATTTAAAACACACAGAACTGAAAAGGCAACTAAAATGAGGAAGAGAATTACAGTCTAAATCAAATGAAAACAAACTAAGCTAACCTATGTGAGTTAAAAAAAAAACAACAGAACTGGAAAATAGGATTGAAAGGGAACCTAAACATCTGCACCATATGAAATAAACATTTAAGAGGAATCTAAACACCTAAAACGAAAATGGAACTTAAACTAATTTACTTGAAACACAGAACTAAAGAAAAATAAGAATACTGAGACAAGAAGGAACGTTACATTGAAGGAACACAAACCAGCAATCTAAACGTGCCAAGTTAGAACCAAACTAAACTAAACTAATCTAACCACGTAAATTTACATAGAACAGAACTGAAGCAAAAAGAGAAGGAGGATTACTGACCTTCTTCAAGTGCAGCGAAGTGGGGTTCGGGTCTCCGATCTACACTCGAACTTACCGAATCTGAGCTTCCGTATCTCAGATTCAATGCAATACCAGGGGAGCGAAATAAAATTAAAACAAAACTGATTTAGTATGTTAAATCGATATCAAGAATATTCAACTGCTACGAACTTAATATTTTCTAGGGGATTTTTGGGTTTTTCTGATCTATGTTCTTGTGTGTAACTCCCTTTCCCCTTTTTTTTTTTTCCGTTTTTGTTCTCCTCCTTTATAGGTTTGTTTTTTTGTTGTTTTTTTGAACTGAAAAAGGGAAGGAGGAGCGGGAGAGAGAGAAGAGTGGGGGACAAGGGTGAGTGGGGAGCGGAGAAGAAGGAGGAAAAGGGGGAAGTGGGAGCGGCGACGAGGGATGGAGGAGGCGAGAATTAGGGAAAGGGAGAGAAAGAGATGGAGAGAAAGGAGGAAGAGGAGGCGGAAGGCGGAAAAAATGAGGGAACCCTTTTTAGGGTTTCCTTATTTTGATAAAAATATATCGGACCCGGTCCATTTGTGGACCGGGTCAATTTTAGACTGGGTTTTTAAAAGGATGGACTAGTGAATTAAAACATGTACTGGTCTAAAAATTGAGATAAAAACATGGTCTAGTCCAAAAAAATATTAAGAGTTAATCGGACTTTGATTTGGGGTCCGGTAAGTCAAAAATACGGACTGAGTGCAAGAAATAGTTTGGCTTCTAAATTTGAATAAAAGTCCTATTTTGATTTACGATGTACCAAGGGTGCCAGAATATCACCTGGTACGAAAAAATGTGTAATTGTAAAAGACCCGGGTAAAATTATATGATGTCGCAAATGACCGTGCAATAATATTTAATAACAAACGCTATCATTTAAATGTGCGAAATAAATGCGATGTGTGTGCGGAAGTTGGTAGAAACGTCGAGAAATGCAAGTTTCAATAATACTAAATGATAGCAGCAAATAAATAGCGGTAATAATACTGCTAATAACAATAATGATAATGGTAATAATGATAAGGTTGATGATAATGGTGATAAAAATAATAATAGATATAATAATAATAGTAAATAACAAATATTGATAATTAAAAATGATAGTAATTAATAATAATAATAAAGATGATAGTAAATTAATAATAAAAGTAATAACAATAAATAACAATTATTGATAATAAAAAAAATGATAATAAATTAATAATAATAACAATAATAGGGGTAATAATAATAATGATAATAATAATAATAAATAATAATGATGATAATAATAATAATAATAAATAACGATGATTGATAAAATAATGATAATAATTAATAATAAAAAATAACGATGATAATGATGATTAATAATTGATAACAAATAACGCTGATAATAATGATTAGTAATTAATAATAATAATGATAATGATTATAATGGAAATAACAAGAAATAATAATTAATGACAATTAGTAATGAAAATGATAATTTAAGAATAATAATAAAGATAATAATAATAATAATAATAATAACTGCAGTGGAATAATAAAATGTGGGTGTTAATAAAAGACTAATAATTATAGTAAAATTAAAATGCGTATTTTTTAATTTCTCAAAATACCAGAAGTATTAATAGGTATTTCGGGGGAGAGGCGGGACAAAATTGGGTGTCAACATGGGGCACTTGCTGTGGACGAAGTAGGTCCTGCTGACCTGTTCTTAAAGAATTTCCTGTTACTGTTCCCGCTGAACTGTCCGGTAGACTTGACCCTCTTGTTGAACTCCTTGTCTTTCTCTTTCTGCAAGGCTTCCTCCTCCTTTAGCGGTGTCTCATTGCCCTGTACGAAAGCAACTATCTTGGAGATTGTCATTCCCCCATTCTGTGCAACAATGTTGGCCCCATCATACAAATGGGAATCAAGTCCTCCAACAAACCTCCTCATTCTTGCCCTCATATCCGGTACCATATGTGGAGCATGCTTAGCCAGACTGACAAATTCCAAATAGTAGTCCTGAACTGACCTCCCATTCTGCTTAAGCTTCAGAAATTGCTCAGCCTTAGCCTCTCTGACTTCTATTGGCATGAAGTGGTCCAGGAATGCACTTGTGAATTCATCCTATGTAGCATCAGGTGCATCCTCACCTCGGGATAATTCCCAAGATTCATACCAAGTGTTAGCAATGCCCTGTAGCTGATGAGCTCCAAAAGTAGCTGCTTCGGTTTCTGTAACTGTCATAATCCTGAAGATCTTTTGGAGAGCATCAATGTAGTCCTGAGGGTCCTCATCTTTCTTTGTCCCCGTAAAGACTGGGGATTCATCCTGAGAAAGTCCTTAGTCTTAGAAGACTCTCCATTACCTCCTGAACTTGACCCAGATTCCTGACGTTGGGCCTGAGCTGCTACCAGTTGTGTGAGCATATTGATAGCATTCCTAACATCCCCATTCGATTCACTAGGAGGTGTAATTGTAGGAGCGGTTGGGGCTGCTGTCTGAGTCGGAACGGTCTCTTCGCGAGTTGCTTCCGCAGTAGCCCCTTAGCTGGTGGCTGTAGCCTTTCTGGTGTATTTCCTTTTCGCAAGCATTTTCTGAAAATACGTACGCGCACGAATTAGAAAGGCATCCTAAAAGTACTGCTCTAACTGCACGAACTAGAATATGAAAGAAGTGAGACAATCCTGAATGTCTTGGTGGTCAACTATTTATATGTATGGGGCCCTCAGACATATAAAAGTGACCCCATTGGACACAGTTTCATAGACTCCCTAAAGACACTTGAACCTAGGCTCTGATACCAAGATTTGTCACGCCCCGAACCATGGCCTGGGCGTAACACGACACTCGGTGCCTGACTGCATGTGACCGAGCGAACCACATGGCTTGCTGAACCATCATGAGGCATACATGAGCGGAAATATAACGTGAAGTGCATGATGAGCTTTTATAAAATATAGTAAGTCATAATATTAAACATAAATACTTGATTAAGTTATGAATGAGGACAATATCATAAGTGAGACAAACCGGCTAACCAACTCTGGAAGTCTAACATGACACTTGTCTTATCTATGAAACCTCTAACATGAGTCTGAAAAACACGTAACATACTTGCTGGGACAAGGCCCCAAGCATACCTTTAGATGCAAAACTAGATAAAGAAAGATAATGCCTAAACCCCGAATGAGATGGGGCTCACTAATAAGCTGGTACGTTCAGATCCTAATAAGCAGAGGCGTCGTCCTGTAAATCCGTACCTGGATCGTGAAATGCAGGCCCCCGGGCAATAAAAGGGGACGTCAACACATTGAATATACTGGTATGTAAAGCAACTGAAAGAAATAACATGAGACATGGAATAACATGATAAGAACTGAAACTGAAAACCTGGACATGAACATGAGCATGAGCATGAGCATGGGTACACGCACACACACACATATATATATGATATAAGCAAAACATGATAAGTAGGGAGAGCATTTCATAAACTGACATGTGATATCACCACGTGGGTACGTGGAGTCTGGTACCTCGCCGGACCAGCAGAGCCCTCATACCTTGCCAGGGTATAAGGTGGTAACGTGCTTGATGGATCCATTCAGTGTAAAATTAAGGTATCGTCCTAACTGGGCGGAGCGATCCTTGTCCTACAGTGGCTACGTAGTTTCAGGCTATCTGAGCCTTCTCGATAATTCGTGCAACTCCCAAAAACATGAACATAATATAGTTGGCTAAGAAGCCCATGATTTTCGTGAAATAACTTGTAATCATGATTTCACAAAGTAACTTGTAACATAGCCTGTATCATGGTTTCATGAGATAACTTGTAGCATGGTTTCATGAAATAACTTGTATGTAGCATGTATATTTCTTGTATCATGGCATGAAAGTAATTATATGATTTAATTGCATGAAAACTTGTAGACATATAGGATATTCATGAAATAATCATTCTTAGTAAAAAACATGCATGCAAGAACCCATGGAATACAAAATATGGGTTTTCATGGATTACGGACAGATTCTCAATAATCATAATGAGTATCAAGAACACAATGATAGAATAATAGCACTTCAAACATAATATAGTCATAGACATGGACCTAGGGTTATCATGAGCATAATATAGAATAGAAACCCTAGTTTTGTAAAGTTTCATACTTTATGGATTAGGAGGTGTGGGGAAGAACAATGATGTTCCCGCACGTAGATAGTAACTCTACATACCTGGTAATGCTCCAAACATGAATTAAATACTTTAACTTTGAAGAAGATTTCCAAAATCTTGAATCTTGAACCTTGAGATGAGTTTTCTTGAAAACCCTAGGTTAAGAATGATGATTCTTATTTAGATTACAAGGATATATGTTAGAATTGACTTGGAATGATTAGAATAGGCTTACCTTAGTGTTCTTGATGATGGGAGAGAATAGAAGGTCGTTCTAGGGCTTGGGGGTGTGAAGAATGAAGTGAAAAAGCCTTAAAACGAAGTTTTAAAATTGCCGTCGGACCCATTTTATGGCCCATAAAAGTTTTACGGACCGTATATCCCACCGTAAATCAATTACAGTGATTTGGGCTTTCTGGACCAATTTTACGGCCTAAATATACGACCCGTATAATTTTCACGGCCCGTATATTCCACCATAAATCGGCAGAACACTGTTTTAGTAAAACGGGCATAACTTTTTGTAAAGATGTCTGTTTGACCTCCGTAATATACCGTTGGAAAGGTATTTCAAAGATACAACTTTCAAGAAGGAAATTTTCCCAAATTCCTTACAGATTTTTCCGTATACTCATTTTAATTGAGACATGGTGCAAACTCACTTGAAAACACGCTCCGTAGGGTAGCTTCCGACTTTCCTTTGCTCAAGGACTCTTCTCATGTCTTGATTGGGTTTCAAATACCATTTATACACTGCTCAAATTGGGTTCATTATACCCCCGTCTTATGAGTCAAATCTTAGCCCGAATGCACGAGGTGTTACAAATACCCTCCCTCTGTCTATTTTTATTTGTCCACTATACTAATAATATATCGCTACTTTTACTTGTATAGTTTGAAAAACCAAGACATAATTTACCATTTTATACCTATTTTACCTTTATTATTAAGTACTCTAATTCAATTCAATTCTCATTTTATTTATTGCTTATTAAGAGTGTCTCAAGTCAAATATAGACAAGTAAACATGGACGGAGGGAGTAATAAACAAAAGAAATTAGAAAATAAAATAAAAAATTGAAATTTGATCTCAATCCAAAATTCCCATTGAGACCCAAATTTTTCGATTTAATACTCACAGATTTGAAATTAAGAGAAATGCTTAATTTAAGGGATTTTGAAGTTTCTGTTTGTGTGTTCTCGCTAGAGATCATAGATAAAATAACAGAATAGAGAGAAGGCAATATAAATAATAAAAAGAAGAAAATTGGAAGAGCCGAAAAGGGAATTACAGGTACAAAGGAACTAAAAAGCACAAAGAAAAATGAAAGTTTGAATCTATCAAGATAGATTCAAACTTGTGTCTACCAACCATGACACTTTTGTCTAATTTGCTACTGGGGGTGACAGGATTAAATATTTAACCTAGTTTAAGTAAATAACAACATAGGTATATAAAAGTTTTATCAATTTAGGGGGTGCCATGCCACCCCCACCCTAAAGAGCGGATCCACCCTTGGTTTCACCGTTAATTATCTAAATATTATCGTATTGTTACTCTACATTTATGGGTAATATACATCTAAAAGCAGTTCAAATATAATATATTTCCTACATAAAGAGACCAAATGCACGTATTTTAATTAATTGAAGGTCAGATGTGTTGAGCCATAAATCACAAAGACCTAAACCAAAGGTTATCAATAACTGAGGGACCAAAAATACTATTCTCCCAATAAAAATTGACTGTCAAAAGAAAAGGAAAACGCAAGGGGGTGATTGGCTTCGCCCGGACTCGAACCGGAGACCTTCAGTGTGTTAGACTGACGTGATAACCAACTACACCACGAAACCATATGCTCAAGCTTTGGGAGTACATAATTATAATATTCTGTGTACCGCTGACGAGATTAACTTCATGCGGTCTCTGTTGGGTTTGAGGACCAAAAGCAACAACAGAAATGGTAGTAACAGTGAGAGTAAACTCACTAAAGCCATTAACATGGACTCCATTTCTTTCTTCTCTAAATAGCTTCAATTGGCCTTTTTCTTTTGTATCTATTCCAAGAAAACATTCAAAATTAACACCCTTATTTAGTCAAATGGCAACTAGTGAGGCAGAGCCACAAATAATGACCAAAATCATTGACTCACATTTACATGTTTGGGCATCCCCACAAGAGGTAGATACATACCACTTATTCCATATTTCACTACAAAAATCTGAAATTAGTTATGAACTTCGTCGCTAATCTGTTGCTATATTAGTTATATACCTTGTAGCTAACATAATTTTTTGATAATTTGTCTATAAATATGATTAACGACGGATTTTGTTGTTTAACTACAAAATTTGCCCGTCACTAATTCTTATTTTTTAGTACGCCGTCCCAATTTATGTGGCACAGTTCGAATTTCGAGAGTCAAATAATTTAATTTTGACCTTGAATTCAGGCATGAAATCTTTAAATTCTAAAATAAAATTTACATATTTGAAAATTACATAAAAAGAACTATAAGTCACAATTATTGACAATTTAAAATATTTAAAAGATATATGAAAAAGTTACTGAAAAAAAAGATTTGTTTGAATCTCGAAATCCAAAAGCTCACAAGATTTGATACTTTCTTTTTTTGTGGGGATGTGGCAAGATTATGTTGAAGTATGAGGAATTAATGGTTGAAATTTGTTAGGCTGCAGAGAAGTACCCCTATTTTCCTGGTCAAGAACCTAGTTTGCCTGGTCATGTCGATTACTTGCTGGAGGTACACCGTAAATGCTTCACCTTTTTCATATTTAAGATGTTTAATGATCACCTGATGATGTTAGTAGATGCTACTTTAGTGCTCTTCTTCTTTTGTTTATGTTTGGTATGAACTGAAATTGTTCTTAAAATTAATAATTGTTCATGATTAAACATGTTCTGGTGTTTGATTATTTTAACTTGTTGAAAATGGTTTCCAAGATAAATTTTTTACCAAAGGGAAAATCAGTACTTGGTTTAGTGTGGTGAAAAGCATTTCTTTAAGAATGATTTCCTTGATAATATCATTTTTCACTGGGTATGTTGTTGATGTTGTTGTTGTTGTTGGTTATATTGAATTGTTAACTTGATTCTTTAAGGAGAATATGTTATGATTTTATGAATAGGTGCGAATGGGAAATGGTCCTTTGCACCTTTTCATGGAAAAGGCTTCACACCTTTTCATTCCTTTACTAAATACTTCATTTCCATCAGATTTTCCTGATGAAACAAAAATACTGATCTTCTTCTTCCTTCTTTTCTGCACTTCAAATAATTTCTGTGTGAGATTTCTGCCGTCTTTTGCGTTCGTCGTTCACCGGGGTTTGAGGTACCGCTACGCTGGTGAGTTAATTCTTTCTATCCTCGGAGGATATATTTCATAACCTTGGGTACTTGAGGGCAGGGGCGGATCCACACCATTGGGTGTGGGTTCGCGGGAACCCACAACTTTTATCCGAACCTTGTATTTATAATGTGAAACCCTTCAAATACATAAGAAATTTGAGCTGAGAACCTGGTAACAACAGACACTGCTAGCTGGGAACCCACAAGCTTCAAATTCTAGATCTGCCTCTGCTTGAGGGGAATAGTTTTCTTAAGGGAACACTGTGAATTCAGTGGGCTCGAATTTTCAGATTCTGGTTTACATTGTTTCCTCTCATTCCAGATTCCGTTTATTTTTCACTTCCAAATGTTTCCTTTATCAAATATCTAATGTTTATTTCCTATCAGTTTCTTCCGTGAACACTTAGAAGTTAGTGTTAATTTAATACTCAAAAACATATCAATGGTGTTTCACCTATTTTAGTACCCAACTAAGAATTACAAAATGACCCAGAAAATGATTTGCCTCAAAGTAAAACATCTCTATTTAAAATATTTCTGATGTACTAAACGCATTTCTTCTGTTGTCACCGTTGAGTATTAATCGTCACAATGCTTTCATTGTACCAACATTTAAGACCTACTCAAATGTTTGTGTTTCGAGCAGTGTATGGAAGAAGCAGGTGTGGATGGAGCACTTATTGTTCAGCCCATTAATCATAAGTTTGATCATTCTTATGTTACCAGGTCTCTTCATATCTCTCTTCACTAAATTTGCAGCTTCTTTTGTTGTTCCTTAAGTAATATATAATCAAAGATTTGTTAATTGTGAAGACTAAGATGTTTGTTTCAATAACTACTTAATTATAGCAAACAGCAATTCCAAACTAACGTCTATGCCTAGTCTTTCAACTTTCAAGGATGCTGCACCAAATGCTATGTACCTTCTTTTTTTCTTGTTATTATCAGTCATATTGACTTGAGAGGTTTTTTGTCCTATGCCTAATACTTCTGTCCAGTGCGCTAAAGAATTTTCCTTCCAAATTCATCGGCTGTTGCCTCGCGAATCCAGCAGAAGATGGGAGTGGGATAAAACAGCTTGAAGATCTGGTTTTAGAGGTTTGTAACAACTCATTATTTTAGATAATATCGGTTTTCAGTCTTTAGGAATTATGTTGACAAAAGATACTTCTACTGATTCTAGGATGGTTATCGTGCTGTTCGCTTTAATCCGTATCTTTGGCCTTCTGGTCAAAAGGTATCAATCTTCTTTCCATCAATATTGATCTCAGAGTTTATTTTGCCTTGGCATTTGCATATGATGTTTATCGAATATGAGGCACATTAATTATAGATTCGTTATGTTGGAAGATTCTATGAATTTTTCTTTTAACCTTATGTTCCTTCCTGTATGGTTAACTAACTGTATGAGAAGAAAACACGTGTCCGATCAGAAACTAGACAAAAAACCAGATACATACCTGATAAGTCCTGTACTTAGTTATGCCTTGCAAAGAATCTCTGTGAGGAAAAATAGAGTCCGAGCGATATTAAAGTGAGGTGGAAAAAACAAAAAAGGTTTCTTCCTTTTGAGTATGTAGTGGTCTCTTGAGCATTTGACTCGGGACTACCTAATGTAAAATTTCTTACTACAGTGAATTACTTTGGTCCTCTCGGCCCGTGGTTTTTCCCTTATTCAGAAAGTTTTCCACGTTAAATCCTTGTTACTCTTTTTATTATTGTTGACTACCGATCTTGGTGTTCCGTTTATTGTAGTTATATGTACCATGAATTTTTTTGTGTGCTATTTTTTCCCAACAAGAATTTGTATTTTGTAATTACCAGTGTTAATCATTTTAAATCTTTTAGTAGATGACAAATGAAATTGGGAAGGCACTATTCTCAAAGGCTGGAGAGCTTGGAGTGCCAGTCGGTTTCATGTGTATGAAGGTACTTCAGTTACTAGCATTCAACTCTTTGGGAATTATGTTATAACTCAAGTGATAATGTGCTATTGTTTATTAGATACTATTACAAGCTTTTCAATTGGGGAGCACGATTTCAATAGTTTTCCTTGAATTTCTCGTTCCGCTTTTGATAATGATGTTAAGGGTAGACTAACTAAGATGGATTGTTTCAGGGTTTGCTTTTGCATTTGCAAGAAATTGAGGAATTGTGCACAGAATTTCCCTCAACTGTAGTTTTGCTTGATCATGTGGCTTTCTGTAAGCCCCCAAAGTAAGCCATCACTTAACTTTTCTTATAAATCGTCGTACATCTTCGCAGAATACGGAGAATAGTGTTAGGTGATTTATCTAAATGTCTTGTAGAAATGATGAGGAAAGACAAGTTTTCTTGGAACTGTTAAAGCTTTCAAGATTCCCACAGGTAACATTTGGTCAAAAAGCATTCTGGATTTCTTTAGTATATACACTTAGTTCGTTCAATATATAATATCTGCACGTAAGCTGATTTGAATCCTGTAGAAGACAATTAAATCTGTGTAGACAAAAACCAACCAATTAACATGTTCTCAAGATTCTAAACCTTTCTAATTGGGGCTCAAGGCATCTAAACTTTCTTTCTGACTGTTGCCTGAGTCCTGCCTAATCATCATTTTTTAACTTTTTACCAAAAAATAAAGATATGGAAGATATTCGACTACTTTTTAACATTATTCTGAAGTATTCTTGACAAATTCCTTCTTAGTATTAGCTAAACTCACAACAGATGCGGAAAGAGGAAGGTTCCGTACTTTGAAATGCAATAACCAAACTATTTCCTGCTTACTCTATTGTTATCGCCAACAGATGGCTTAAGGTCATTGAGTTGACTGATATCTGAGGTAGTATTTTGGATGGGCTTTTCTCATTTTTGGCCCTTCGGCCGAAATTAATTACGTGCACTAGCCAAAATATACAAAACACATACACTGATTATGTATATTATATGTATATTTTTGTATCTTTATGTATACAATATGTATATTATATGTATATTTTTACTTAATATACAAAACCTATTCATTTGCTGGCTATTATGTTTTTGAGCGGTCGAAACATGTAATTATCCCTATTTGAATTGTGGCAGGTATATGTAAAATTTAGTGCTTTGTTCAGAGTGTCGAGAAATCCATATCCGTATGAGGACTTGTCTCAAGTTCTTGCCCAACTAGTCTCCAGTTATGGTGCACCTCGCATCATGTGGGGAAGGTAAACAAGTAACATTCTTATTGTTCATTGCTTATTAGAACAAACTCAGAACTTCTAAATTGAGGGCCAAAAAATGATCTCTGAATTTTGGACCTGTCTACATGGTGCAGTGACTTCCCCTTCATTGTCGCCGAATGTGGATATAAAGAAGCAAGAGAAGCGGTTTCTTATCTAGCAAAGCAGGGGCATTTACCTCCTTCTGCCACGGAGTGGATCATGGGTAAAACAGTTATGCAGCTCTTCGATGGAAAATGGAGTTCTTTAGTAAATTGACAACGAAACTTGACAACTAGAAACAACAGATTAGATGACTTTCAAACATGTCATTGAAACCTTAATTGTACTTGAGCAGACCAAAGGAGACAAGTATTGTAAGCATATGTGCAATAAAGGAAAAAAATATTTTGTGACCACATCATTGACATTAGTTGTGTGAGACTTCTTTTTCTCTCACAAATTTGTGGACCCGAAAATGTAAAATTTAGGCCCACTTTTTTGTGAGACAAAACGAAGACTCACACAACTAGTGTCAGCTGTGTGGAGCACATAGTAAAAGTTTTCTGTGCAATAAACTATGGATCCACTGTCCTGTTTGACCAAATCAGCATCAGGCACAGTGGTTGTGGATCAGCAGTGGGGGAACCTTTTAGTAGCAGTATTCAATTACCACTTAAGTCTCCTATGCTTTGATGTGTATTCCTATCGTTTGCTGCGCTTTTTTGTATCTTGCTATTTTGATGTCTCCTTTTTGAGTCAGGTCTTTCAGAAACAACCTCTCTATCCCATGGAGGTAGGGTAAGATCTACGTACGCCCTACCTTCCCCAAACCCCACTTATGGGACTACACTGGGTATGGTATTGTATTATAGAAATCCATAAATTTCAAATCCTGGATCGGCCTCTGTCAGTGTATGCCATATTCAGTGTAGTAGAACCAGAGGCGCTATCATCTAGTTGCTTAGTCCTATTCAGGGCATTGCGGTGAGGGCAATAGTAGGTTACATAGGGAATTCTTGTTTCTAGCAAGTCCTGCAAACAATGGAAGAAGTTTAATAAATTCACCTATTTTTTTTGGTCCTGTTTTCTTATAGTGACAATTATTTATTCACTATTCGTTATGTGAAGTCCATGCTGCTGAATATGGCAATTACCGCAGATAACAGCATAAGATTGGGCTGGATCCTCTCCCAAAAGCAATGCTGCAATTCGTGCAAGCAAACCCCCGTTTTGTGTGCTTGAACCTGTGGGATTGTAATGCTAGATAGCCTTTTGTTGATGTTGCTTTATACTAAAACCTTCAAGCTGTACATCTCAAAGCATTTCACCTTTGGCATGATCCGATACAGCACTTTCTGTGCTACCTATTTCTCGCTTGCTTCCTATTTCTCGGTCCGGTGGACTGCATATAACAACTCCTCAACAATGTAGAAATCGTGCAGTCCACTGGACCGAGAAATAGGAAGCAAGCGAGAAATGGGTAGCACAAAGAGTGCTGTATTGGATCATCTCGAAGGAGAAATACTTCGTGCTGTGTGTGTATCTATAATATGTGTCAAAGTGAAACGTTACAAAGCAGAGAAAAAAACAGCCAGACTGGACAGCCCCAGTTTGACAGGACAAAGCACCTCACCAACAACTTGTTCTACATAGACATCAGCTAAACACAAGCCCTTAAAGGTAGTAGTTTAAAGCTTCTAATCTTCTAGCTTAAAGCAATCTTCATTGAGCCTCAAACATGTACACATTGGATGCTCATTCTGCATATCACTTCAGCAGTTCTTTCCACCTGAGAAAGCAGCTTTTGGTTCCTCTCTTGCCAGATATGGTACACACTGCTGTCCAGAGTCATATAAAATATACTAGCATTTTCACCATTCCCCTTGCAGTGAATTGTTGCCCATCTCACCTCTTCCTGCCAACCAGTAGGATCTCTGTCAACACCCTGCCACTGTAGGATTTTCTTCCAGATCAAAGCTGCGAAATTACAATTGAAGAGAATAGGTGTTCTATATTCTCATTTCCAGGTCCACACTAAACACAACTAGTATCTTCAACACAACTCCACCTAGATAATCTAGCCTTTGTAAGTAATCTCCCATGTAAGCCGATGAATAGAATGAAAGTCCATCGAGGTGCCCCAACATTATTGCATACAAGTCCAGGAGTTGTTATATGTTATTTGACTTTTACTGTGATAAGTAGGGTTTTGTCCTGATGTTATGCAACCTTTTCCTTCTAATTTTCCTGAGAAGGAAATGCAAACTAGACTTAATTATAACTTTCACTTAAAAGTCCATGGTCTCTTTTCTATCTTCTCACACCATCTGAACCACCATTGCCAACAAGTAGAACCAAGCTTTTTAAGTCTTCCCCGGCACCATACTTAGCCATTGGAGTCCATTCAAATAAATATCCAATCAGACACCTTTTCAACAGGCCATTTGTCTTGGATAGGTTAAATTAAACTTTGCAGAGGGTTCCCAACCTTGTATTATCATAAGATGACATAACATCTCCTTATTGCCTTTGATAGTCTTACCAAAGGGTTTTATCATAACATCTCACTCTAGTTTTTAAGTCTGAATTTTTTTTTCCTGAAAACTTCTTTTAAATATGAAGAAAGACATTTATGTTATTCACTTATTCATATTAATGGATGATTTGGTATTCCAACTAATTTAAGAAAACAGATGAAATTTCGTAGTTTCTTTTAAATCCAGGTAACCATAAACAGAAAAAGAGACTCCAGCTCACCTTTTCTCTTCTTTTACCGGGTACTTAGAAGAAAGTTTGTGAGCTTTAGACAAAACATGTGGTTGATTTGTGACAACTTTAGAGACTTCAGTAAATGATCTCTTTTTTTTTAATATATAATTTTCTTGCAACATATGAACCCTTTTAAGCCACGGTTTAAAGATCTCTTTTGAGCAAATGGAAAATCTTATGACAAAACATTCGACCACGGTCTAAAATTTTGTAAGTTATCACAAAGATTAGACGACAGTCTAATGTTTAATTGTATGTAAGATTGAGTAGTATATAAGCAAACAATAAAGCTGAGTCTAACGTTGTTCACAAAGGTAATTCTCTAAAGGGTTATATACTTATATTTTCACAAATGTAAAAAATAAGGAGAATACCTAAATGACTTAAAAAGGTCATTTGTGTAGATCAGCCAAAAAAACATTCAAATTGAAGTTCATCTAGTTTGGTCGATTCGATCACAATTTTTTAGCCAAACACCCAACAATCTGTCTGATGCTAGAAGAATGTTAAACATTACCCTTTAAATCTTGTACCATGTTCATATGACACGACTATCAATTGGCTGATACAACCACCTAATGATTAACTATATTTAGACTTCGAATTTATTTTTCTTGAAAGGACTTGTTGTACGGTCAAATCTTTCTATATCGGTGTAGTTTGTCTAAATATTTTTTTATTGCTATAGCGAGATGTTGTTATCGAGAATACAACATAACATGAAAAATCAATTCTAAAAAAAAAAAAAAAAACTTGACCGTTATAGTGAAATGTTGTTAGAGAGGATGACTGTTATAGATAGGTATGACTCTATTAACATTTCCGAAAATAGTTTATTAGGGAATAAATAATTGAAAAGAAACTATTACGATTCAAACACAATTATAATCTCGTGATCTTGCTGCTTGTATCGAAAATTATCCAGATATATTGAGTTATTACTTGAACATATCTACGAAGTACTAGTATATTGAATTTAGAACCATAATTTAGTAGAAAATTCACATAAAAATAACTCTGTGCAATTATTTATAAAAAGTATTGAATTAATTAGTTATTCATCTTGTTGTGTACATCCTTGCATCTTAAAATCGCGGTAAAGAAAACAATCCCTACATTCTTTTGTGTACACATTATTTTAGTTTTGTGTAAATGGAAAATATGGCTAGGTTTGCCAAAGAGGGGACCCTGTGATAGTACCTCTGTGGAACTAGCGTGTGTTCACGGGAAACCAAAAAATAAAGCCAAACCAACAAAAGAAAATGACATATTTTTAGGTTTGATTTAATTTTGTTTGGTTTTTTAACTTTTAAAAATTAGTTTGATTGGTTTTCGAGTAGAAAATAACTGAACATATTCCAAATCATATAAATATCTATTTAAAAATTATAGTTATACACATTGTGTTGTGTGTGTGTTTTTTATATACTATCTTTTTTGAATTTTTTATCGTGCATATTATTTTGCACTTTTTAACTTTAGTTTTCAAATAAGTATTGCTTTACTTACTACTCCCTCCGTCCCAAAGTAGACTTTAGCGCAAAAAAAAAAAAAAAATTATCCAAAAATAAGTGTCATCTTAAGAATTCAAGATAAAAATTGGCAAGTGTTTTCAACTATGTCCTTAGCATTAAAAAAATAGTTCTCTTTAATATTTCTAGATTCTCAAATAACATCTAATAAATAGAGATAGTTTAGTATACACCAATTATATTTATTGATTTCTTAATGTGTGTGATTTTTGCTAAATTACTTATTTTGAGACGGAGGGAGTATAGTTTATCATGGGAAATAATATTTTAATTATATGTATGCCTTCTCACAGTATTAGTGAAACTAAAAGTTATGAGGTGTTTCAATTCAAATACAATCAGAGATACATTCTGATAAGCTTGCACTGTACTTCTGCACTATCCAAACACTTTACATTGATAGACAAATGAAATAGTTAATTATATTTATACATTCTGTTTTTCTTTATTTAATTCTCTTTTCCTTTAATTCGGTAAGAAAATTTAGATATATGGACTGGTTAAGTAGTGTCTATGTGCACTCCGCAAGGTGTTAAGAATATCAGCCCGTATTAGTGTATTTTGTGTGGTAATATATACACGTATATTGTTTTTGGCAGTGTTATGCATGTCACGTTCTGAAAAAATCAGCAAAAAGTAAAATAATCGATAAAAACCAAATTGATGAAGTTTCTATTAAGTTTGAGTTGATTTGGTTTATGTTTTTAAAAACTAATTTAATTTATTTGGTTTCTTTTTAGGTAAACAGCGATCCAAATTGAATCGTGAATATACCCATGTGGAAGCATTGTAGAGACTAGCTAAAAGCACCATGTCTATTACTCCCTCTGTCTAAAATTATTGTCATTTTCTTAATACACACCCCTTAAGAAATATTAATTAGGAAGGTATTTTGTTACTCTATCTTTATTTATGTCTAAGTTATAGTCTCTCTCCATTAAATATTTACTCTTTCTATGTGTCGTCTCCATTAATGACAAAATTTCACTAAGGGTAAATGAGAAAATATATTGTGTCTTGAACTTCTAAAACGATAAATAATTTGAGACAACTATTTTTAATAACCACTACTGAGGGATTATAAAACTAGGAAGATGTAAAGCCACGAAACTATTTTTGATTCATACATTTATGTTTGTTTTGGTTTTCAAAGTGTCATAAATTTGTGGAAATAGACTTCTTTTAAAAGTTAATTACTCCCTCCGTTCACTTTTACTTATGCATTATTCTAAAAATAGATTTTCATTTTTTACTTGACACTTTTAGCATATCAAGAAAAGATAATTTTTTTTTCTTATTTTACCCATAACATTAATTACTCATTTCAAATCATCTTTCAAATTCATTAAAAATATGCACCAATTAATACGCGTATCATGACAAATTAAACACTTTATTTATTATTTCTTAAGGGATGTGCAAAGTTTATAGTGGACAAGTAAAAGTGAACGGAGCGAGTAGATACTATATTGTTGCATCATTGATTGTGGACCATTTTTTTCAAGGATTCCATCAATTGGCTTCATTTGTCAAAGGACTGCTTGTAGACTTCATTTGCAAACATTAACGTTGTAAATAGGATAACATGTGGCTTAGTCTTCAACAATAACTAGTGAATTGTCTGCGCTTCGTGCAGTCATAAAAGACTCATTAGAATTATAATTAAACTTTTTAACACTCAGAATTTAAAAGTAATCACGAAGTATAATTTGTGAAGTTTACAATCTTCTTTATTTTTTCTTTCATAAGGTAAACTATGCAGCTAAGTTTATAAATTCAACCATATGCATTTTGCAAAACTTAAATATTCAAAAATTAAATTAACTGTAAAAATAAATAAAAGCATCACCAACATTTTAGTAAGAATAAAAATGACACAACTGTAACACGATAACAAAAGAGGCCCAAAAGATCTTAAAATATCTTTCGTGTTAACAATATAAAATTTTGAATTATCAATTATTATCATTTGGCTTATGTTGTATTTAATTGATCCAAAAATAACATATGAATAACTAATCAACTAATCAATTACAAAATATATGTCACATTAATTAAAATGCAATTTACTTCTAAAATATAATATTCGTTCAGAAAATACCAATTATCCTCGCAAGATACCCCATTGAATTTTTTTTCTTTTCTGAAAGCCCCATTGAACCAATAATGAACAACTCAAATTCAATTCCATGACTAAAGAGATTCCACCGCAAAATAATACTCAAAGATTTAAAGAAAAAAATCAGTGGTGAAAATTTTCTTGTGAGACAGCACCTTTTCACCCTTCTCTCCCTGGCAATGAAGATATATAAAGCTCAATAAATCCATTCTAATCCTATCAACGTGCTTACTATTTTACTTAATAAAAAATTCAAATTTCTGTACAAACTAATAAATTATAGAAAAAAAAAATTGTGAAGATTTGCGGCCCACATGATGGTGGCTGACCCGGCCCAACTATGTGTATTTGAAATGAGTTGTAATTTTACATTGGTTTTGGGTTTTGTATTTCTAGACAACAGATATTTTTCAATAAGCATCCTTTTGGCATTTCATTTTCATCGACTCCATATTATTTCTCTCTCTTCTTTTCCTCTTTTACTTTCAGTTTTCTCCTCTATATTTCCGCAAATTCGTCCATAAATCTCATCTTAACATGGTATCAGAATTTCTAGGGTTTGCCCATTTCACCATTTTTAGGTTTTTTTTTTTGTGTAGATCGAAGCTTGAAATCTGGTTATTTCGCTTCAGTTCATCGTGTTTTTATGCTACGAAGATTACAAATTGATCGTTTATCGGTTTACTCAACGATTTGCAACGATTTGTGGTGATTTCGAGTTGGGGTTGCCGTTTTTTTGTTGATTTTTTTGTTGAACAAGACCTTCTTCTTCAGGCCTAAGAAGAAGTGCGGTATTTTCATCCTTATTCTCTCTCTAATCCTTCATATTCTAGTGGTTATTACAGATATTACATTGTTAATTTCAGTTGAGAAATTGTTGTGGTCGATATAGTGTTGTTGACTGATTTCAGTTACGAAGTTGTTGTAGTCGATTTAGTTTTCTTGACTGACCTGGTGTTGTTTACTTCATTTGGTAATGTTGACTATTGTTGATACCATCTGGGTTGTTGTGTTGCTAGTTAGTTCGAACAATTTTAGCTGGGTTTTATTGATTGTGGAACTGTTGAACTTACTGTCACCTCATGGGTAGTGTTACGGGTGCGAATGCTGCTAACAGAACTACGAACAATGCACATCCTACAAACAATGCAACTCTTACGAACACTGAAGGCTTTTCCCCATTTTCCATCAATCCATCTCATTGTTTCTATGTACATCCCTCAGACAATCCTTGTACACAATTAGTATATGTTCCCTTCAGTGGCAGTGGCTATGTCACATGGCGAAGTAGTATGTTAACTTCTCTTTCTGCTAAGAATAAGTTAGGTATGATAGATGGAAGGGAAAACATTCCTACCTCAGACTCACCATATTTTTCCTATTGGGAAAGGTGCAATGACATGGTGAAGTCATGGATAACTAATTCAGTGTCTAGAGAAATAGCCACAAGTGTAATGTGTCTTAAGACTGCTAAAGAGGTATGGGAAGACATTGATGATAGGTTTGGTAGTTCTAATGGATCCAAGTACATCCAAATTCAAAGAGAAATAACTTCCACTATTCAAGGTTCATCTGACATAGCTTCTTACTTCACCAAACTGAGAACCTTATGGGATGAGTTGAATTGTGCCTATGTAGGGCCAGTTTGCTCTTGTGGTGCATTATCAAAGTTTATAGCTGATCAACAACTTTTCCAATTCCTAAATGGCTTGAATGAGTCCTACTCTACTGTCAAAAGTACCATTTTAATAATGGACCCTCTTCCAACTGTTAGTAAGGCTTACTCACTTCTACAACAAGATGAAAGTCAGAGGGATGGACCTTCTGCTCCAAATTTCTCTAGTGACTCCTCTGCTTTTTTTGCTCCCTCCACACACAACAAGGCTTCTAGTTCTCAGTTTCCTCACAATGCAAAAGTGTACAACCAGAAGGTGAATTTTGATCCTAAAAAGCCTTCGGGATCTAGTAATGCATCAGGACCTAGTGGTTTATTCTGTAAGTATTGTAAAAGGACAAATCACAACATTGACAAGTGTTATAGACTTCATGGATTCCCAGCTGATTTCAAGTTTACCAAAAATAAGAAATCAGCCAATTTTGTTCAGACTGAGGCTTGTAATCCACCTGCCTATCCACCAGTTGTATCTTCTCAGTCCAAGTTTGATGCCAATTATGCTCATGGGTTTACTCCAGAACAGTACCAACATCTACTAACTATGTTCCAACAAAATCAGCTTCCCAATGATCAACATTCAGCAGATAACACTGGATTTGCCCACTTTGCAGGTTTGTTCAGTGCTTATGCTGCTAATTCTGTAGATTCTCATGTTTGTGCTAGTTCCCATTTAGGTGTCAATCCTTGGATTTTGGATTCAGGAGCAACTAATCACATGACCCCTCACAAACATCTGTTACATAATCTTGTGCCATTGTCCAAGCCTTTCCTTGTCACACTTCCAAATGGATATAAAGTCAAAGTGCTGTCCACTGGTTCTTTAAGACTCAGAAGTGATATCACTTTTCTTGATGTCCTACTTGTTCCTACTTTTCATTTCAATCTTATATCTATTCATCAGTTAATTTGTCAATTAAACTGCATAGCTGTTTTAACCAGATCTAACTGTTTCCTACAGGGCCCTTCTCAGAAGAGGCCTCTGGTTATTGGTAAGGCAGCTGGCAGATTATACTATCTCCATCCTGATGATGCCTTATTTCCTTCTTCCACTTCTACTATTCCTTGTAATAAAGTTTCAGATTCTACTTGTATTGATGTTTCAGATTCTAGTTGTGCCACTGTTCCTGTTATTTCTACATGTAATCAGCCATCTATAGTTTCTTCTGTTCTACCTTGTAATTCCATCCCTAATGCGAATAAAATGGATCTGATTTGGCATCAAAGGTTGGGGCACATGCCTTATCACAGGATGAAATCTATTACTTGCATTTCTTCTCAAGTTTCCTCTAAACAGCCTTTCCTTTGCCACATTTGTCCTATGGCTAGACAACAAAGACTACCTTTTCAAGATAGCACTATTCACTCTATAGTCCCTTTTCAGTTAGTACATGTTGACATTTGGGGTCCTTACAATACTAGAACATATAGCGGCTTTAGGTATTTTTTAAGCCTTGTTGATGATTACTCTAGGGCCACTTGGACTCATCTTCTATCATACAAGAGCAATGCCCTTTCCATTCTTAAATCCTTTACTTCCATGGTTAAAGTTCAATTCCAGTCTTCAGTCCAAGTTTTCAGATCAGACAATGCATTTGAATTAGGTAGCAGTTTTGAAGCTTCCTCCTTTTTTGCCACCCAGGGTATTCTCCATCAAACTACTATTCCTCACACTCCACAACAAAATGGGGTTGTGGAAAGGAAACACAAACACCTTCTTGAAATCTCTCGGGCTCTATTAATTCAGTCTCATCTTCCTCTTAAATATTGGGGTGACTGTGTACTCACAGCCACCTACCTAATCAATAGAATGCCCTCTCCTCTTTTACATAACCTCGCACCTTTTGAAAAACTTCACAGTTCTCCACCTTCTTATACCCATCTCAGATCTTTTGGGTGCTTGTGTTTTGCCACTACTCCAAAGGTTGGCAGAGACAAGTTCCAGGCAAGGTCTGTTTCTTGTGTTTTTTTGGGCTATCCGCCTGGAAAAAAGGGTTATAAGCTTCTTAACCTTACCTCTCATTCCATTCTGTTTTCCAGGTATGTTGTTTTTCATGAAAATACTTTTCCCTATAAGTCCACTCATTCTCCTTCCATGTTTCCCTACACTGACCCTGATTTTGTGGACTATGATTCGTCACCTTCTCATACCAATATTCAGTCCACCTCACCTGTTTCCACTTCCATTCCTCCATCATCCTCTTCTATGCCTTCTCCATCCATCCATTCTTCATCTCCTCCTATCTCTGATTCTACTGCCAATACCCCTGTTCCAGCCCCCTCTAGACAATCTGCTAGGCTGAAACAACAACCGGTATATCTTTCTGATTATTTCTGTTCTAGTGCTTCTGCTCCTTCCAAGGTTTCCCATGGGTTACATGAACCACAGTTTTATCAGCAGGCTGCTGGGCATCCTGCCTGGAAAGAGGCTATGAGACAAGAATTCCATGCTCTTGAGGCAAACAACACTTGGGATATTGTTCATCTTCCTCCAAACAGGAAAGCTATTCCTTGTAAATGGGTTTATAAGATTAAACAAAAGGCTGATGGTTCCATTGAGAGATATAAAGCCCGACTCGTCATTAGAGGTGATACTCAAAGGGAGGGGATTGACTTCACTGAAACCTTTTCACCTGTTGTCAAACTTACAACCATAAAATGTTTACTCACCCTTGTTGTCAAAAGAGGGTGGACTGTTTTCCAATTAGATGTGAACAACGCCTTTCTCATGGGGATTTACATGAGGAGGTTTATATGAAGGTACCTCCTGGTCTTGACGTTTCCTCATCGTCCACCTCTTCTCCTTTGGTTTGTAGGCTGAAAAAGTCCCTATATGGCCTCAGGCAGGCCTCGAGACAGTGGTTCTCCAAACTGTCTGAGGCATTGCTTTCCATGGGGTACACATCCAGCAGAAATGACTACTCACTATTTACTAAGTCTGTTTCTGGTTCTTTGATAGTATTGGCCGTTTATGTTGATGACATCCTTTTGGCTGGGGCAAATCTTGATAAGTTGAATTCCCTGAAACAATATCTTGACGACCAGTTCAAGATTAAGGATTTGGGATCAGTCCACTATTTTTTGGGCTTAGAGATTTCCCCTCATCCTCAGGGCTATACCATGAATCAGCACAAATACACCTCTGATTTGCTCAATGAGTTCAACTGTGCACATTTCAGTTCTGTTTCTACACCTTTAGACCCCTCTGTTAAACTCACTCTCGACATGGGTACTCCTATTGCTGACCTTACTTTGTATAGAAGGTTGGGTTGTAAATTGAACTTCTTCCAACACACCAGACCTGACATTGCTTTCTCGGTCCAACACTTAAGCCAATTTTTACAAAATCCTCAAGTCCCTCATATGTTGGCTGGGTTGCATGTCCTTCGATACCTTATGAAAGATCCTGCTCAGGGCATTTTACTCTCTAGTTCTTCTGATTTTTCACTCAATGCATATTCAGACTCAGATTGGGCAGCTTGTCCTATGTCTAGAAAATCTGTCACTGGTTTCTATATCACTCTTGGGGGCAGTCCCGTGTCTTGGAAGAGTAAGAAACAGCCCACTGTTTCATTATCATCAGCTGAAGCTGAATACCGGGCGCTGAGAAAGGTAGTTGCTGAGATTGCTTGGCTTGTCCGATTGCTTGGTGATCTTGGTTTACCGACTTCCATTCCTGTCCCTGTGCATTGTGACAGTCAGGCCGCGTTGCACATTGCCAAGAACCCAGTTTTCCATGAGCGTACGAAGCACATTGAAATTGATTGTCACTATGTTCGCACCTGTTTGACTGATGGTTTAGTTTCTTTACATTTTGTTCCTAGTGCTGATCAGCTGGCAGATATTATGACCAAGGCATTACCTGGTCCTCTTCACTATACTATTCTGTCCAAGCTTGGAGTGTTCTCCCCCTCCAGCTTGAGGGGGGGGGGGGGGGTGAAGATTTGCGGCCCATATGATGGTGGCTGACCCGGCCCAACTATGTGTATTTGAAATGAGTTGTAATTTTACATTGGTTTTGGGTTTTGTATTTGTAGACAACAGATATTTTGCAATAAGCATCTTTTTGGCATTTCATTTTCATCGACTCCATATTATTTCTCTCTCTTCTTTTCCTCTTTTACTTTCAGTTTTCTCCTCTATATTTCCGCAAATTCGTCCATAAATCTCATCTTAACAAAATTCTCTAGCTGCAGTACTCTTTCGTTAACACGGAGTACGCTATTTTTTAATACTCCTCAGCATTCTGCATCAAAATATTATGATATTATTAGGATAAACAGTATCAGTATCGAGCGTTACTAAAAAATTTCCTTTGTGTAACGATAACAAAATGACCACTAAACTTTTATAAGAAATAATTATCACAAAGTAAAATGTACACTATGTATAAGTAAAATATACACTATGTATTTCTAAATTCTAATCTTAATTCAAAATAAGAAACCAAAAGAAGTATGGAAAAATACCGTAGTAGTTACAATGATTATGAGGAAAAATACCATCAAAGAATATGGTGCAACGGATGAGATTGCTCCTTCTTTAATCAGAGGTGTCGGTTCAAGTCCTGGATATGGAAAAATCCTTAATAGGGAGCGCTTCCAACAATTTAGGCTTCACGAAAAATCTTATGTATGAGCAAAAATGTCAGTATGGCGTATTATAGATAATTAATCATCAATATTAGAACCTGAATACCAAGTCATCAGAAAGGAAAAAAGTATTATTAAGCATATAAATGAAAGAATATAAAAAAAAATTGAGAAAAAGAGCAACTCGTCAAGTGAGAAGTAACAATTAACGAAAGCATTTTCCAATTATTTTACTGATCCTTTGTAAGTAAACCACCACGAACAATAAAAAAGGTGCAATTCCTTTGCAGATTTGAACAACATCGCATGGGCAGATAAAAATATTCTTCACCAAGTTGATAGTGAAGATATTAACGATGAAACAATTTTTGCAATGATTGAAGAGCCAAGCTCAGGTACTATAATGTAATTACGTTATATATATCTTTTCTGTAGGCCGCATGACATGCAAAGTAATAGAATTCTCTCTTCTTTTTTTGATGTATGACTTCAAAATTACTCAGATAAATTCTTATAAAAGAATAGAAAAGATATAAAAGTTTATAACAGTTCCATGAGATATAAAAAGCTTGTTGATGGCTAAACTGTTGGTAAGTATATCACTCAAAGCAACTACAGCGTAACGATCCGGTAAAACCTTCCTTCAAAAAAACATGGACTACAACAAATAAATGATGGAAAATTAGTTTCTTACCTTTACGCCGTAATTATCAGAACTTCTCAATCGTTTGAGATTAAATTCCTTTCTTGACATTCATAGAGATTGTGTTGAATTTTGCAGGTTTATGCAATGCACCAGTAAGAAAAAAAATTTGCATAGATATAGCTTAACATGTAGATAACATTTTCATGGAGACAATTACAATAGAGTAGGACTAAGATAAGAAAAAAACAGTACTTAGTTAGTGGGAAGGCATAAAGATGATCTTCAGGAATAAGAAAATGCACTTGAAGCTTTTGCCTCATCAGTTGCTATATTATGTAACTTCCATCAACGTAAATTCTAATTACTAAGGAAATTAATGGAAGAACTTTAAGGGAAGAAATTAATAGAGGGTTCTTATTTAATTTTAAGCAGTGTTTTAAAGGTGAAAATAAGAGGAAAATGTCAAAAAAATGACAAAAAAGATAAATACCAATGCTAGCCATAGAGAGGTGTCACATCACCTTGTCTATGTCTAGCTTTATATTAAATATAGATATAGATATAGATTATATATAGTTCTAATTATTTTTAACATCAATAAATTTTACCATAAAAATATATACTATGAAAAGAATAAATCTCAATTACATATATTCTACCGTGACAAAAAAGCTCCTAAAATTTCAACCAAACAAATGACTGCATTTTTCTGTAAAGCTCCTGAGTCGAAGTTTAACGACAACACGACGTTTATCGAGAATGTCGGCTCAAACCAGCAGCGCTAACTTGACATGCAGACAACAATGACCGGTGATGAATGTGCCATCTACGTACAAGTATAGATAGGAGGAAGAAAACTCAAATGGTAGAATGATTGAGGTTAGGCATGTTGTGAATTTATAGGGATAGTTGGTGAAAGAGCTTTGATTAGTGTTTACCACACATAAGATATGTAACGGCTTGGGAATGTGAAAAAGCTTAAACGTTCATGTCTGTAGTTGATGTTTATTATATATAGTGTAGTAATTACAAGATAACTGTCACTTTGATGATGGAGAAGGAAGGCACGATACAGCAATTGAACGCTCCATTATAATGCACAATAACTAATAAGTAAACAATTCAAGACTTTAAATATGGGAAGTGGAAAAAAAATGAAATATGAAGACATTTTGTCATTTTATAATTAGAGAAATGGCCCAAAAAAAGGAAAAAAAAGATAAATGGTTTTTTAGGCCATAGAGAGGTGACACATCACCTTGTCTATGCCTAGCTTTATATTATATATAGATTGCCAAAATTAAATGTATTCTCTTTCTAAGTACCACTAGTAACTGCCCCAGCTAAATGAAGGGGTCTAAACACTCTAGTTCATAAAGGTAGGTAGTGAAAGGATAGGAAGATATACATACACGTATGTGTATCCTAAATATTCCTCGTAGTAGCGTAATTTCATGTTTGACCATAGAATTTGGGAGGCTGATTTCATGTTTTGATTTCAAATCAGCTTTTGTTTATGAAATTTGTATAACATTACAGTTTAAATTTTAAATCTCAAATTCTCCAAAAAGTAGGATTAGGGATTCCAAATTGTGATTTTAAATTTTTTAAATGTAAAACTTGACCTATAAGTTTATAATTTTTTTAAAAAAAGATTCATCATTTTAAATTTTCCAAAATAAGACGTACTCATGCTCAATGTGAAGAGATTGTATGTAGCATGTGGAAGGATTATATTAAAAAATAGCTAGTGACTATAATTGTTGATTTATTGGACTAGTGGATCCTTATAAAATTAAACGTATTTGAAAGTTTGTACAAACATATAATCACAAGCATTTATTTATAAAAAGAACATGTAGATATGAGATTTATTAATGCGGCGTCTTAGGATATTTCAATACCTTGTTTTTAAATTATGATATGCAATTTGGTAAGATTGTATAAGAATTGAGAAAGTTTTCATAATTTTAACAACTTGGGAGGTTTTCTATGTTTATCAGATAAAATACAACTAATAAATTCAAATTGCAAGTCGAAACAAAACTTCAACTTCAACTTCAAATCAACATGATTTCAAATTATGTCCAAAGGGAGCTGGAAAATGAAGGAAAGGGAAGATATAGCCTAAAAGCACCACAACGAAACAAATTAGAGTTGTAGTTGTAAATGTTTGTTTTTCATGGTATTCGTATAATAGTTTCCCTCATTGGTAGTTCACTTTCAGTTAGCATTGTTGCTCATGTAGCTAGTCGATAGAAGTGAGATTGTAGAGTCTATACAAGTATATACTTGCCTTTGGGGCTACGATGTTTACCTACAGGGCTATGATGTTTGCCTTCGGGCTACGATGTTTGCCTTCGGGGCTACGATATTTGCCTTCGGGGCTATGATGCTTGCCTACAGGGCTATTGGTCATACAGATGTCTTCGGGGCTATACAGACGTGTGCTTGCCTTCGGAGCTATGATTATACATACGGACTGCCTTCGGGGCTACATTGAGTGCCTACAGGGCTAATCATGCATGTCTACATGCCTTATATGAGGCTAAATAGTTTGATGTTGTATTATTAGTTAATAGATGTCAAAGGCAGGTAAGTACAGCTAGATTCTTTATTGACTCTTCAATTTATGTTCAGTTATCTTATATTTTAGTTCAGCATTAGTTTCAGTCGCCTTACATACTCGGTACATTATTTCGTTCTGATGTCCCTTTGCCTAGGGACGCTGTGTTCATGCCCACAGGTTCAGATAGGCAGCTGGAGAGACCGCCTCAGTAGATTTTCGAGTACCGGCTAGAGTGGTAAGCTCCATGTCATTCGGAGTTACTCAGTCCAGCGTTTTGTGTTTATACAGATGATGGATAGGTCGGGCCCTATCCCAGCCATAGTACAATCATTACTCTTTAGAGGCTTGTAGACGTATTTTTTTACGATATGCATGTTAGTGTAAAAGCCTTGCCGGCCCTTGTATATGTTCATGTTGGTATTATTGGTTGTAGGCGTTTATGGCGGCCTCGTCGGCCTGCGCAGTTATGTATGTTTTGGGTGTGTGCGCCCTTCAGGTATCATTGTTGTTACTTACAGATGATTCAGGATACGGCCTTGTCGGCCTTGGTTAGTATTGTTTGTTTGCAGGCAGGCTTCGTCGGCCTAAGTTGAGGGTTACCCCTCCAGAGTCACCGTTACAGAGTGGTTTGCTCGGGTCAAATACGGCACCGGGTGCCGGTCACGCCTCTCCAGCTTTGGGTCGTGACTAGATCTTTCCCATGCGGGAAAAAGGCTTATTCATCCTCTGGTTAAATTTTGCTCCTCGTATGAATATTATAATCTAATTTTCTCCATTTAATAGAATGTCTAACAAGTTATCGAACGAATATGTGCGGTTCCTAATTCATTACTATGTGTACTATTCGTACTTTTGTTTGATCTATTTCTACTTTTCATGATTTCTCTTTATTAATGAGATTTTATAAGAAAATCAAAACAATAGAGGCAAATTATAAAAAAAAATAAGAGGTTAAGGTACTTATCAAGAAAATGTGCATACAATAGGATGGAATATGCATAGAACCCTATAAAATTTATATTTATCAAATTAATTAATAGTAACTACCTTTTTCGTAATTTACCACTTAAAATTACTTTTTGAAATATTGCCAAACACAAACTAATGGCAGAAGCACTTTTCAAATGATTTAGCCAAATGCAAAATTGTTACTCTCCCAAAACACTTTTTTTTTTCTTCAGAAAACACTGTTATAAAGAAGTACATCTTAGAATAGGTTTATTTTAGTACTCCCTCGGTTCACTTTTACTTGTCCAGTATTCCAAAAAAAAGATTTTCACATTTACTTGTCACTTTTAGCATATTAAGATAAGACAATTTATTTTTCCTGTTTTGCCCATAGTATTAATTACTCACTTCAAATCATTTTTCAAATCTAATAAAAAATATGCACCAATTAATATGGGTACATTGGTAAATTATACACTTAATTTATTATTTCTTAAATAGCGTGAAAAGTCTAAAGTGGACAAGTAAAAGTGAACGAAGGGAGTAGCTTAGCCAAAAAGGCTATTAGCGAAAGGATAAGCTTTTATTGTTTTACATCTTTCTTATAAATCAATTCATCTAAACACTCACTTCTTTGTTGAAAATCCAACTAAATTTCACTTGGCGGGGCTCTGATTTCTTGGCTCGAGTTTCCAACTTCCTAACTTTAGGTGGAATTCCGCACACAAAATCTTGTGCACGCCTCGCCTCACCTGTCAAGCCTTCAAGCTTTTCCAGTTTCCATCGTGCAATAAAAAACTCTATGTTTTCAGCATAATCACGACTTGTGTAAACCCCTAGTTTTTGGGAAACGGCAGAGTAGTGCTCATATAAATTCGAATCTTGTCCATCATACATTAGATGTTGTGGCATTATGATTCTTTTTTTCATCATGTTTGCAATGGCTAACATGGTTTCATTTGGATCCACTTCTAACAATTTCTCAACAATTCTTGTGTAGGCATTCTCGTGACGCTTCTCATCCGCCGCGATGGTTCCACATATACGTGCTAGCACGGGGTCTCCACCCTCTTTAGCTAGCCTAGCCATATTGCCATGCGACGAAAATGTAGCTCGCTCTTGAAATGATGTATACACAAAGCCCAAATATGGATTGTTCTCTGTTCTGTTGTCCTAAGATACAAGGATTCAAATATTCACTACAAGAAAGTATAGAAATGACAACAAAAAATTTAATAATTGACAACAACTTAGTTTTATTGTTAGCAAATGAACTTTTTTATTGTCAAAGAATTTAATTTTGTTGTCATAGTATTGATTATTGTTGCAAAAAGTACTTTTGGCAACAAGAAAAAAGTTGTTTCACATTGTTGCAATAATAACCGTTGTGAAAAGTTTATGCAACAAAAAAAACACAATTTTGTTGTCAAATGTACTTTTTGCAACAATAATCAATCTACGACAACAAAAATAATTTTGTTGCCAAATATTTTTTTTCTTGTAGTGATTATGAGCAACTTTTATATGTATAAAGAAGTTGCGTGCATGTAATTGCTTACAACAACAACATACCCAGTGAAATCTCACAAGTGGGGTTTGGGGAGGATAGAGTACGCAGACCTTAATCCGACCTCGGGAGGTAGAGAGACTGTTTCCGATAGAGCCTTGGCACAAGGACAAGCAGTTCAAAGTTGTATACCGTATACGTGCATGTAACTGCTCCTTATTTCTTTCAAATCTTTAATATTTCCAAATTCAAAAACTACTTATTACATAGTCAAGTAATTACAACTTAATATTTTCTTATAAAAGTGGTAAAATTAGGAAATCATAATTCGAACATCGTCTAAATTCCATTAGGATCCTTGTCAGTTGCTTATTACTTTTTGAACCAGATTAAGAAATAGTGAAACAACATTTTTAAATAAAAATAATTTCAAAGCTTAACAGAGTTGGCTATTGGGGTGGTCGTTTAATGATCATCTACTGTGAATAAGGTACAAAAATTTAAAGTGTACTGTGTAATGATGTTAGGTGTATTTGGTCGCTTGATCACCAATCAAATACTATCTTTGATTCTTAGATTGAGCTCGAGAGAGGAATACTAAGATAGAACTCAGATTAAATAGAGCAGGATCTCAACCCGGGGCATCGGGGAGCGGATTTGCGTCTAGGATAGAGATATACCTAGTTCGCCTTGCTTGGTTGATATACAGGAAATATAAATGTATTTATGTTAAGGTTCATGACCATAGAGATATAGGCGTGAAAGTGATACAAATAGGCTGCTAGAGGACTCGAGAGATTCGTAGTCGTAATATCAACCCTGTCAATCAGTAAACTAGATAATTAAGAAGTTGAATCAATTGAAGAATACAATATGATTGTTAGATAGCCCATAGCCCTAGATCAGTTTCATCTCATTGATAACATATTTAAAAACCCGCTGTTTCTTGGTTGAAGTTCATTACGTATTTGTTTTCTTTTCATTTTAGTTAGTTTATAAATACAACCTTCGGATTTCATCTCTTGTATAGATAATCCGGATCGTTTAATTTAGCTGACAGTTAATCATAAGTCCTTGTGGGTTCGACATCGTATTTCTAAAATCACTATGTTACTTGTACGGTCACGTATACTTGCATGTGCGTTTGAGAGCAACATGTAACTCTCATCTAGCATGAGCGTCATTTATGTTTGCTCTGCTTTGATAATATTATTTTTACTTGTTCACTCGAGCAAATCAAGAGATAATTATTATTCTTTTAAACTTTAATATTGATCATTTATAAAGTAATTATTTTTCAATTTTATTACTAACAAAACTTAAATTGCAATAGGCAACTATAACATCCCATTTTCAAAGCTTACACAAAAATACTAGTTCCTTAGTGCATATTAAGTGATGTTTTTACCTTTTCATTTGGTTCAAAATAAGTTGTTCAGAGGCGGGATTATAATTTCAAATTTATAAGTTCTAGATTTTTGAATAACGACTTAAAGTGGTTATAACGGGGTTCTAATGTATTGATACATACTTAATGAATTTTTTAACGCAATATTATATTTGAGCAAAAGCTACTGGATTCAACCGAACCCGTATCCAGGCTTCTAGCTTCGCATGTGGTGGTGTTTCACATAATCAAGAAGGTATTAATTGTTTTCACTATTTAGACAGGTGAGTTTTATATAACCAAAAAACTATAATCCTACCGTTCACTTTTACTTGTCCAATATACTAAAAATAAATTTTTACTTTTACTTTTCAAAAGTGAAAATTTGGAGCCGAGGGTCTATAAAAAACAACTTATCTACTTTCTCAAGTTAGGGGTAACGTTCTGCAGTCACACTACCCTCCTCATACCCCACTCGTGGTATTACACTGGGTTTGTTGTTGTTACTTTTCCCAAGTCCATTGAAACTTAGACCAATTAATATGAGTATTATAGTAAACAATTCATTTATTATTTTCTAAAGAGAATAGGTAGTCCATTGTGGATAAGAAAAAGTGATCGGAGGGAGTATCAAATAATGCTAAGGTGAGAATTTGATTTCTCACCTTGTAATCTCCTCCATTTCCCTCCTCTTACCCCAACTTTTTATTTTAAAAAAGTACAAGTAATTCAGTAAATTAAATATCTAACTATAAAAATTTAAAAACTGTAAAATGCATGCTAGAGTACAAGTAAAAAAGGAACAAAATGAATAACTAGATTATTTAATTCATATATACTGATAATGTAATTTTACAATATCAAAGTATTTTTTGTGGTTAGTTATTTAATGCATTTTTAAGCTACCTGTCATGTTGTAAGTATTTTTAACTAACGCTGTAAAATAATTACTAAACACTATTATTCTACTATTTTAAACTAAACACTCATATACTATGACTCAGTTACGGATAAAATCCTTATATTTTAAAATTAAACACTTACATCTCCAGTACTATAAAAATTCTATATTTACACCCCATATATAATGTATATCCGCAGCTAAATGTATTAAAATATGACTATTAAAAGACAAATTAAAATTATAAATAAGACATTTTTTTTGGAGTTGCTTTTGTGAGATATTTAAAACGAAGATAAGATTTTTTTTTTTATTATTCATGCCTTTGATTTTAAAAAATACTAAATATGTGAAACATTTATCACGAAACTCATAGATAGAAAAATGAACACAAATTATTTAATAAGACAGACCAACTACTATCAGTAAATACTTTCTTGCGCTTTATTTATGTAAGTTGTTGTAATTTTATTTAATTATAATATTTCTTGTATAGAAATTTTTTTATATTAGTTTTTTATTTGAATTTAGCTTTCAAATTATCTTTAACATACTTAATTAGATGAAGTTTCATTTGTGTAGAATTTTCATTCTATAAAAAGTCTAAGTTTTTTCAGAAAAGGAATCTATATATAATATAAAGATAGCATAGACAATGTGATGTGACACCTATCTATGGCCAGTATTTACATTTATCTTTTTTCTCTTCTTCTTTTTTTTGGCATTGTTTTCCATTTTATTGCATTTTTTGGCTCTACTAACCTATGGCTAAATAAATGACCCATACAATAAATGTAGCATTCAAGCCCAGATAACCTTTGTATTAGCCTGAATTAGCCCACTATCATTGTTGCCCTTTATCCTACGTTTGAAACTTTCTTTCACAATAAATTCAAAAGACTATTAAATAACCCATAAACTGGTACTCTATTAGGGGAAAACATCACTAACTGCCCCCAAAATACTAAATATTTACCCGTCCATGCTCTCTTCCAAATTATTTTTGCTTCTACCCCCATCAGCTGAAAGTATTTACCTGACATATCTCTCGGCCAAACCCCTTCCTCTCAGTGATACCATCGCAGTATATTTATGTATCATGATGGTATCGTGGAGGACTAAGAGAAGGACTGACAGTCCTCCATGATAACATCTCAATATATTCATATACCATGATGGTACCATAGTCCTGAGGGGTTTCTCATTGAAGGACTGAAGCAGTCCTTCATGATATCATCATGGTATATGTATAGACGATGGTATCATAGAGCTTTTTTTTCGAAAAAAGTGTCATTTTTAATAAATGAACATGATCATTGTCTCGGTATATTTATATACAATGATGGTATCATGGAGGACTAAGAGAAGGACTGAAGCATCTTCCATGATACCATCTCAGTATATTTATATACCATGTTGGTATCACAACTGGGGGCACCTCGGGTAAATATTTTTAATTTTTTCTGGGGGCATGCAAATAATGGAGATATGGGCTTGTAATTCTTTTTATTTGAGGAGGCATCCGTGATCTTTCCCCTTAAAAGTTTCAATTTTTTTTTAACCTTTTAACAAATGCAGTAAATTATTTGTGTGTAGTATTTATCAGGCCAACGTACTATTCGCTACCCCCATTATCAGTTTCTGAGCCCTTGAGTTTCCATAAGCGTTTCGTTCACTGACACTTATGATGTAAATTGATAGTGATCATGCAAAATATATCAGCAGCTGCGGAGAAAAAAAAACCAGACTTGCAAGCAATAGCTCCCAATATTATATAAAAGCTCATAAAATATTCACCATGCCCGGTACTATTTTAATTAGCTTGAAGGGAGAGTTGGCACATTGCTAAATTAGTTAAGGCGTAAGATCAGAGAGTTTTATGATGATTGTACAGCCACAAGCAAAAACATCGTTAAGCCCTTGCTTAGGGCATTTGTTATCCTCTTGAATCAAAGCATAGGTGTGTAAATATTCCTGAAGTTAAAGTTGTTAATCTTTGGTGTCTTTCTTTTGTAGTTTTAAGGTCCTTATACTTTTCTTTGACTTCCATGAGTCATATTTCTCAATATAATAATGGTGAAAGATGACTTGCCACATTTTTAAGCCAAAAAGTTTTTTTTTTTTTTTTTTTAAATCGTTTTTGCTTTTCATTCAAAATGATGTTAATTAGAAGACTAAACATTTTGGTTCTCGTCCTCTTCCTTATAATTAAGGCTTATTTAAATGTATTAATATTTGCAATTGAAACCATATACTTTTTGGTTTACTTTACTAATAGATCAAACTTTTAGATTCATCTTTGATCTTTTGATGAAGGACACTTGCCTGACAATGATAGAGTTCTGTTGATTTGAATTTTTGCACCGTGGGACACTTGCCTAAAAAAAGGCACATAAGTAGGTCGTTTGAAAAGAAAATGTGTTTCTTGCATAATTGGTAATACAACATACTCCCTCCGGATAAAAAAAAGAGTCCACTTAACTATTTGCACACTCCTTAAGAAAATACTAACTCCTAGATAAAAATAGGTAATTTGACTAAACTATCCCTAATTAAATATGCATTGAGATTTGATCATATAATACTTAATAGGGGCAAATATGGAAAAACAAAGTTAATTCTTTCTTGATTTGCTAAGTGGACTTTTTTTTTTTTTTTATCCGGATGGAGTATCTATAAAGTAATAATTTTAGAGATTTATTTTTTTAAGGTATATATTGAACTTATTTCAAATAGAGTACTTTGGATAGATATTAACACATGGGTCAAGAATATATAGTGACATGGTATAATCCTATAAAATGTTAGGACTCCCTTAATATCTTGCATTCTCACTTTTTTGTCTTTCGATCTCTATTATTGTTTTCTTCGTTATTATGGCTAATATCATCTTGCACCACTAATTGGGGACTTTTTACCCCTCTTTCTTAATATTGTTTGGTTGGTACTTGATGTTGCATAATTTAGCTTTTGTAATGAGAATAGTATTTGATATTTATGCTTTCTCTGATACAATAAAAATACTTAAACGTACATAATCTCTTGTATTTTCAATTTCTCACCTTTTTGTTCTTTTTGCCATTACAAATTTGTTGGATATATTTATTTATTTTTTTTATTTTACATTTCTTTTTCTATTTTGTTCTTGAATTTGAATTTTACCTTTGTCCTTTGAAATAAATAGAACTATTTTGAGCCTTTATTATCGACTTTTAAAATAAATTTTAAGAAATAAATAGTTCAAGAATTTTTAGTAAATATATCCTAATTTTAAGAAGTGAAAGGTATATATTAATAACATTAAATGTGGGGATAAAGTGTTGAGCAAGTGGTCATGCTACTTCTTTTTGTTTATTTTTTTGTCCATTTTATAGAATTATTTTTTGTATACATTTATATAGAAGTTTATCATAGTATGTCGATTATATTGAAAAAAGATCGTTTTGTTGTTATGTTAGATGTTTATTACCGCGCGAAGCGCGGCCGTGTTAACTAGTAACATCATAAGTGTAAGTGCAGGATTTTCATAATAACAAGGGGTATATCCATAACAGTGATGTTTAGTGTAGTTAACCCAACAAATCCAAAACTTTATAATATATGTTAAGAAGAACATTTACCATTCCAGCTCCAATTTGATATTGAAGTGTCTTCTCAATCATCAACATATCAACTCTCCCTGAGAGATAAAGGTAAGTCCGTAGCAGATCGCCATGTCGGTTTTCCTCAGCTGCCCATGCTCGAGACCAAATTGCCCATGGACATGGGCTAGACCCAGTCTCATCACGTACTCCATCCCATGTATTAATCATGGTGAGAAATGAGGGTAAAGAATCCTCACCTAGCATATTACCCACAAGCATCAGAAAGTACTCATCGGGAAGCCCTAAAACTCGTTGTCTTAGGGCCCGAACCTCTTCCATGAATCCATCGGACCCTTGAGAAGGGTCAGGGAGAAACTCTTTGGGTTGCCAACATTTCTCTACGGGCTTGCGTAAATGGAGGACGCTTTCGGAAACCCAAGATTCTAAAGACTTGAAGACTTCCAATTTTTCAGGTGGCATTGAGTGAGTGACCTGGTGATAGAGGTGACAAAATTAGCTCATGAAAACATAACCCGTCCAAGTTTTATGGGCAATTTGCACGATTTCCTACCCCTCAAATTGCTGGTCTTTAATATTTGCCCTTCGTTTAAAAAGATGACCGAAAATACTCCGAGGTTCTGGGTTCGAACCCCCACTCAGTAAAAAAAAACAAAAAACAAAAAAATGGCAAGACATAAGTTCATATGAAACTATGCCTATCGTTGTGTAGTTACATAGAAACTATGCCGGACACGGCAAAGGTTTCTATGAAACTACATCGAACCTATGCCTATAGGCATAGTTGCGAAATTAAGGCAGAACTTCATTTCCACGAACCTTTGCCAGACTTGGCATAGGTTCTATGTAACTTCGCCCGAATAGACATAGGTTGTGAATTATTATTATTTTCGACTCTGCTAGGGATAGAACCCAGATCTCTGGTGCGAAAAGGGTACTTTAGCCCACAAATTTTCATTAAATGAGAAGTAGGGCCAAAACTTAAAGACCAACGAATTGAGGGACAAAATTAAAGACCGGTCTGTATGAAGGCCAATCCACGCAATTTTTTGCCCATTTATTAGCTCAGCCCATCAAAAATTGGGTTGATATATAGCCCAAATTGACTCGTGAGAAATCTCGTTAAAATATTTTCAAGAAAATATTTGCACTAATAAACTATAAAAGAACATATAAAGCAATTAAAACTTAGTAAGAATTGGGCGGATTGGGTATGACCCACATTTTAGCGCATTTCAGCCCAAGTGACCCGCCTATTTATTAATTCAGCCCATTTTATCCCACCCAAATTCAGCCTAACCTGCTCATTTGACACTCCTACCTGGTGGCGTGATGGAGCCATCCCGAAGACCAGCGATAACCTTCGCAATGAGGTGGTTTTGCGACGGGTTATGGTGGTTGTAGGGCGAGGTGACGTCCATACATTTGATTGAACGGTGAATAGGGAGAAACTTGTGGACTGCATGGTTAATGAAAGTCGAAGAATATTATTAGACGTGTTTACCAATATTGTTTACAAGGAGATCTAATTTATAAGAATAAATTGTTGATCTTTTCAATTTAAGGATTACCGACTAATATAATTCATATAGGCCCCATAGTACGGGATTTCTTGCTCCCATAGAACACCTATTTTTTGGATTTTTAATGCGCATAAAATTTTGATTAATAAATTTGAGAACTCCAAATTATTGCTCCCCTGTTCCAAAAAGATTGTCTTGATTTGGATTAGGAAGGGTCAAACTAACTAATGTTCGATGTGAATTCAGACATAGAATTTTTAATTTTTTTCGAAATAAAAAATACACATTTAGAAACTGCATAAAAAGTATTCACAATAGTTAACAATTCAAAATATTTAGAAAGTATTTGAAAAAATTATGATAAAAGAAAATATCCTTTGACTGTTCAAATAGCAACTAAGACAATTTTTTTGGGATGGAGGGAGTATAATCTAAACTAGGGGTGCTTATCTGTCAGTTCAATTCAGTTTTGTGTATTATCGGTTCGGTTTTTAACCAAATCAATAAGATATTCGTTATTGGTTCCGATTTATCGGTTTTTAGTCCTTCACGGTTCGGTTTTCAATTTAACCAATAAGAAAATGCCCCTCTAATTTATTTATTTTGCTATCTCTTGTTTTCATTTGTTCATATATACACTGCCTCCATACATAAAAGATTAAGAGTCTACACAAATTATAAGCAGAAGCAAATTTAAATACGTTATTGCTATTTGCTAAAACAAACTTCGTTTTCTTTCACATTTAAGTAGCAAACTTGAATGTTGTAGAAGCAAATTCAAATACGTTATTGCTATTTGCTTTAGCAAACTTCTTTTCTTTCATATTAAGTAGCAAACTTGGATGTTGTAGAAGCAAATTCAAATACATTATTGCTATTTGCTAAAACAAACTTGTTTTAAATAATTAGAATTTAAAGTGACTATTATAATTAGGGATAAAAAAATAATTGTTATATAAGCTTATTGGGTTATCGGTTTAACTATTAACTAAATCCTTAAAACCGGAAACCGAACCGGTAACCCAATAAAAAGAAAATACAAAACCGTTTACAAACCGTTAACCTAATAACCCGATAATGATAAACCAATAACATTTTTATTGATTCGATTTATCGATTAAACCGGTTTTTACACACGTCTTAAGCAGTTTGAGCACACCTTTCACAGGATCGTCTTAAGCAATTTGAGCACACCTTTCACAGGATAGACAAACTACCACTAAATAAGGAATGTAAAAACTATTTCAATGAGTCTGAATATATATGCAGTTTATTCATTGCATTTGAAATTTATTCTTGATAATTTGATAATTCAACTAAAAATCTAACACAATTGAAAAGTTACAAAAGAAATACATATGGTTAAGAAAATCTTTAAAAAAAAAAAAAAAAAAAACGGGTTAGAAAAAATGCCTCGACTAGATTTTTCGACAAAAGCTTTCCAATGATGAAATTGCTATAAAATGGGGCAAACGCTAAATGGTCTCTCATAGTAGATATTTGGCATTTGCTTTCTTCCGCTTGCTTTCTTCCAAAGTAGTCATTGTCCGTTTGTTCTACCTAGGGGTGGCAAATGGGTTGGTTTGGTTGAAAATGGTTTGAATAAAAATGGGTTGAGTTTCAAACCGCCCATATTTTATGTGGATAAATATGGGTTGGGTGATAAATGGCTGGATTGGTTATGGGTTAACCCATATTATACAAGTGTAATATTATTTCAAGTGTATGTTTATAATTTTTTTCTTTTGTCAAGTTAAATTAATTTTTTCATATAAATTTCAGGGGTGAGGGGTGGGGGTAAGATTTTTTTTTTTCATTTTTTATAATTTTTTATAAAAGTAAAATATATGAAATTGATTTTTTTTGGGGCGGGGGGGAGGGGGGGTGGTGGAGGTAGGGGATGGGGTGGGGTGGGGGACCAGAAATTCTTTTCCATTATTTATAATTTTTTTATAGAAGTAATATATAGGAAAATTGAAATTTGGGGGTGGGGGTGTGGGGGTGTGGGGAGGGGGAGTCGTGGAGGGGGTGGGGCCGGGGTAAGATTTTTTTTTTTCATTTTTTATAAAACTTTTATAAAAGTAAAATATTTGAAATTTATTTTTTTGGTGGGGGGGAGGGGTTGGAGAGGGGTGGGTGGGGGTAAGAATTTTTTTTCTATTTTTTATAAAATTTTATAAAGGTAAAATATATGAAATTAAATTTGGGGGAGGGTATGGTGGGGGTGGGGATAGAGATCGGAGTGAGAGGTAAGAAAAAAAATTCTCTTTTTTTATAAGCTTTTTATAAAAGAAAATAAAGTATATGAAATAGAAAAAAAGTGTTTGGGGGTGGAGGGCACGGCGGGGTGGGTGGTGGGGTAAGGGTTGGGGTGGGAGGTAAGAAAAAAATTTCTCCTTTTTTATAAGCTCTTTATAAAAGAAAAATAAAATATATGAAATAAAAAAAGTGTGGGGTGAGGGGCATGGCGGAGTGGGTGGTGGGGTAAAGGTTGGGGTGAGAAGTAAGAAAGAAATTTCTAATTTTCAAAATAAGTTGTTATTGAGTCTAGTGTGTTCTTATATGCATACCTATATTTTACCCATACTTGCCCATATTTTTATGAGTTAAAAAGAGACTTGAAGCTCATATTTACCCACCTGAAATATGAGTGACCCAACTCACTAATATATGGGTAAAATAAGCTAATTTTCTAAATATTGGCTCAAATTGCCACCTCTAGTTCTACCGATATGCTAAAATGGGGCAAATGCTAAATGGTCCTTTATTTTGCATTCCACATTTATATGATTTTTCCTCTCTTTATTTTCCCTGTCATAGGCCCCATAGAAAGGGATTTCTTGCCCACTATGGAATCTTTTTTTTGCGCGGATTGTCCTTCGAAGGCATGGTCTTTAATTTTTGTCCCTCTGGTCTTTAATTTTTATCCTTCGCCTAATATTTTGAGATTCGGGATTCAAATTTCGGCTCAGTCAAAAAAAAAAATTGGTAAGACAGAGTTTCGTAGAAAAAGTTAGGCCTTAAGGCAAAGTCTTGCAAAATTATAGCTGAGTAAACAAAAAAACAAAAAAAAAAAAAAAAAATTGTCTTAATGCAAACCTATACCTTAAGGTAGAGTTTTGTCTTATGCCTGAAGGCAAAACTCTGCCTTAAGTACAGTTTGCAGTCAAACTCTGCCTGATAAGGTAGAGTCTGCAGTCAAACCCTGTCTGATAAGGTAAAGTTTGAGGCAAACTCTGTCTTAAAGTAAAGTTTGAAACTCTGCCCTAAGGTAGATTTTTGCAGGCAAACTCTATCTTGCAATTTTTAAAAAAACAATTACTGAGCGGGGGTTCAAATCTGAAACCCAAAAATTTTATGCGAAAGACAAATATTAAAGACCAGTAATTTGAGGGGCAAAAATTAAAGATCACCCCCGAATAAGGGCAATCGTGCAAATTGCCCTCATAAAACACCTACGAACAATAACAACATACTCAGTACAATCTCACAGGTGGAGCCCCTATAGAACACCTATCTTTGGATTTTCATGCGCATGCAATTTTGATCGAGAAATTTGAGAACTCCAAATTATTAAGTATAATCTTAAGTCTAAGCAGGCACAGTGCCACGGTTAGGGGTGGGCAATGGTAGGGCACATACTGATTATCATATCAAAATTGAAATTTTTTATATCGCGGTTTCGGTATTATGGTATTTGGTACTGGTATTAGGTATGCATTTTTAAAAAAATTGGTATTCGTTATGGTATTTGGTATTTATAAAGAAAATACTGAAATATCGAATATCATACCGAAGTATATAATTACATATACAATACTTATATATTAATATATATTATAATACTAACAAATATTTAAATTAGTATTAGCACAAAACTAATTGTTTAGACGTTTGAATTTTGACTACTCTTTCTTGATTGAAATGTTTTTGTTGTACAATTGATTTATGAAGGGGATTGTTTGTAATTTCTTTTGAATTTTTCATATGTGAGGTGTTAGTACGATACAATTAAGACGTTTCTTGAATAGGCGAAGTAATTCTCTACAATATGATTATATGTTCGTTAAAGTCGAACAAACTTTGGTTATCGATTTACCGTACCGTAAAATATCGAAATCAAATTTTAAAATACCGAACCATACCGAATTAATTTGGTATGGTAATGATATAGTATTTTTAGAAATCAAAAATCGAAATTACCATACTGAAGTTTCAAATACCGTACCATGCCCACCCCCAACCACAGTGACCATGATGCACTCACAAATTTAGAGAGAGCATTTTTGAGCTCTTAGTCAAATCGGAGCCTTGTAAAACTGGGACCACTAATTATGATTGTTATAACAAAACTTTATTTTTATTGACGATAATATATATGATATTCTTTTTTAGTTGGTTTTTGGATCTGTTACTTTTTTATTTCTGCCTTTTTTTAGGTCATACTAGGATGGGAATATAAGTGTAGTTAGCTAAATTGTCATGTTGAGAGTTACATGTAACTAAACATGACATTAAAAAATCAGTTTCTTAAATGGGTGTGTGGAACAATCAATTTCCTAGCTTTGGAAAAAGGAGCAAATTTTAATGAAGGGTTTGATTTAATTGCGTGAGTTCTTGAATATTTATGTGTCTTTATTTTTATAATACCCCACTTCTCTATGGGGATAAGATTAGAGTTAAAGTTAACTCCTAAGTTTCATAATAATGACAGTTTGAGGGTTTTAAATTAGTTTCTTCGTTTTTATTGACTTTTGGCCTTATTTTTCAAAATGTAACAGGACTGTATTTTGCCATTTCTTGTCATATTGAACTTCATCTGACAGTTTTCACTGTTTTGGTCATTACAGGTGGTTGCTGAGCAGCATCTTAAGTCTAATCAGTTCCCGTTCGTACCCCTGCCATTAGCCAAATGGCTGGCCCAAATTTGTCATTATTTACCAACTCAAATCGGTTTTCCTATCTAATATATATCTAATGTAATATTTAAAATTTGCGTCACAGTCTGGATTATCAGTTTATATACACCACATGTAGTTTAAGCACCTTATCTAGTATCTAGTTACGTTGCAATGTTCTCTGTTCTATTTAAATTCATGATGCGATCCAAAAAATTAAAACAAACATTTGAAATAAAGTCATTAAGAATTATGTTGATTTTAAGTTTCCTACTCCATGCTTCAACTTCTATTCAGTTTTTCAAAAAGTTTTAATTGGCCAGAACAAATACCCAATTTTGTGACGGTTATGGAATAGAAAAAGCGGAAGAGAAAATCAAAGAGAGAAAGAATGAAAACTCTTTGTATTTGATTCTTGCATTGAAATTAAGACTACATCATTATTTATAGAGAACTAAAAAAAAAAAAACAAAGGAAATATGTCACTTTCCTTATAAATACTAAATTAAAAGGAAACTAAATATTATGTAATTAATATAGATCCTAGACATTAGAAGAAAAATAAATATTATAGAATATTCTTAGACTAAAAATAAAGTAAATATTCTATCATTATGTAAATCATGACATCAAAGGAAAGTAAATTTTAATAGTGACAAGGCATATATTATTCCATTAACCCCAAAACAAATCAAAGTAAGTTTCCAAATAAAATTCTTTTTAGTAACTGTGCCCTGCCAAAAATATTAGTAGGAAAAAATAATGTATCCAACATTCAATAGGCTTGGCAAATCCGAATCCTTAAACAAGTGGTATTTGGTCTATTCTACTCTATAAAAGCAGCTGAGCACTTGAATTTAGTTAAACTTACCAATTAAGTTTGTCAGCTTCTGCAGATAAACAACCAAATTCGTCTCGTCGTATTAGCAACGAATTTCATAGCTAATTCCAGTTTTTTTGTAGTGAATGGAAACCATGCCGGCCACTCTTGCTGATTTACAATTTTGACGTTTCCTCCGACTACATCATTCTTGCTGAGTTGTATTTGTCACGGACCTATGTTTTAGGGTTCGATTCCATTATAACCGATCTCAACAGGGACGGACCCACATATAATTTATCGGTGCTCGAGCACCCATTAACCCTCACGTAAACTATTGATATCTCTATAGAAACTTTGAAAAATATGGTTATATTAAATCAGCAGCACCCACTGAACTAAAAGCTTGGTGGGTGCTTTGGTTGAGAGGTTAGATTAAAAGCCTGACCTTTATGTCAGGTGCAGGGTTTGATACCCAAGGTAAGCAAATGCTTTTTAATAAACTCATTAACTTTTACTGCTTGAAGTAAATGTTTTATTTTCTCCATTGCAGATTCTTTTTCCTTATTTTTATATTTTATTTAATGGCTTTTCTTTTTGCTTGGTTTCAACTTAGTGATTCTTATTTTTTTAAAACTTATTTTCGTTGACAAGTCCTTTTTTACCAATACAGACTACAGAGTCTTCCTTCTTCTTCTTTTTTTTTTTTTTTACTTTGTTTACTTTTATGTCTCGTTTTAAATTTGCTTTTACATTTATGTAAAAAAAAAATTGTGACAAAAAGAGAAAAAGAATAAACTACCAAGCACATTTTTTGTTTTTCCTGAGAAATCTTGGCGATTTGGCTAAGAAATTCTTCGAGCTAATTCATTTTTTTTTAAGTTGAAAAGTTTTTTTTTTCCTATATCAATACTATTAATCGTAATTTTCTCATTACTTGTTTATTATTACTACATTTAAATAGTTGTGCACTTATACAATGTGATTTGTAGCAATTTTATATTTATTAAAAAAGTGAGCACCCACGAGCTTAAAATCCTGGATCAGCCACTGGATCTCAACAACTATGCAAATAGGTTTTTCATGTATATTTGCATACCGGAGGAGCATCGACCTAATCTTGTTTCTGATATTGCTTTATTTGCTATTGAATTGGCCGCGAAATTTCCTAAATAGCTATAGTTTAGAGTGTAATACGAAACGTAGCTATAGTTGACGTATTTTACGAAACATAGCTACACTTGCTGTATCAAGCAAGTATTAATTGTATCAGCAAATACTGTATCACTTGAAATCGCGCGAAAGTGTTGTATCAGCACATTTAGTTACGCATGTGTATTTGCTACAACACCCAAAATGTAGTTACGTTTCGTAATCTTTTGAAACTATAGATATGTATATTATATACGGTCTAAATATTTGCCACGTCTAATGATTTTTATTACTTCAAATGGCACGAGATGGCTTCCCATTCCCATTGTGGTTTTAGTTATACCGGTTGTGGATAATAATCCTAAGCCAAAGGAGAGGCCAGCAATGTTGATTATGGAACTTGGGAAAGTGTTGGTGAAAGAGGAGGATAATTATGAACAGTGTCCTATTTGCTTAGACGTACCTTTAGTCGGGGAAAAAGTAACATACATGTCATGTTCTCATTTTTGCCACTAATTGTCTTCTCAAAGTGGTTCAGAAAGAAACTTTCTTGCCCTTTGTGACGCTTCCAGTGCTGACTGATCTTTTATTTTGGTGAAGATTACTTTTACTGTTCAAGATATGGTTTATTTCTTGATGTACTGCTTTTGATCTGAACTATATATAGATTTTATTACTGTACCTATTTAAAGAGTTCCTGGCTGCTGCATTGACTTTTTCACAGTTTGATAGTTGAGATGTATATTAATACAGTAATAGTTCAAGCAGAAAAAAGAAATAATTGATGGTTGGGTGTGAAATTCGCAAAAAAATGATAGCGTTTTTTTAATCATTATCTCTATTTAAAAATGAACAAGATTTATTAGGATACATGATGTTACATTTAATCTGTAAAGGTACAAGCTATTTCCTACCTTATCCCAACTAATTTGGTTATCATTTCTGACAAAACTACATCCCCTCATCCGTACACTACGGGGATGTAGATTGGTGAAAAGGGACAAAAAACTAAAGAATAATGAGAGAACTTTACAGAAACTTAAAAATCTGTACAGCAAGAGAATTGATTGGGACAATATATAAGAAGTAACAACTGTACAGCCACTAATCTTCTATCCGCTGTATCTCACCCATCATGATGCGATTGCTTGTGACCTTGAATCCAAGAAGAGCTGGATCAATTTGTCTTCCTTTCTTCCCTTTCTTCTTGCTGCCGCTACGGGCACCCTGTGTTCCATCTGATGATTCTGAAGCATGAGCCTCTTGGGCTGCTGTTGGCTTCTTGGCGTTACTCCTAACCATGTCACTGAATGATGTCTCTGAAACATCAGAATCGCTACAAGAGGCAGTTCGTCGAAAGCGCACATCTTTCTTTCCAGGTGCCACATTGTCAGGGGCTTGTTTTGCTGTGCTGCCTCGAACTTCCATTTTCTCCCCTAGTGAAAAAAATTTGAAGGTGTTAGAAGAAAGGCTGGAAGCAATTACCAGTGGAAAGCACAAGTGCATGATGTTACAAGAGATAAGATATATTCCTCCAGACATCTTCAAGGCGCAGTACAGGTTGGAATCATTACTAAATCATGACGTTACAGGAGATAACTAGCAGCAATAAAGGCAGAAAGACAAACTTACCTTCAGAAGCATTCGAAGGATTTTTCCCTCTGACAAGTGAATCAGAAGTCGGTTCAGAAAACCCTTCCAAGGTAGATGAAACTCGCGAGACAGGCGGACGCTTCAGCAAAATGCTTTCTGGCCTTTTTGATGTGGCAGCAGACACCCTGTCCAAAAAAAGAACCAAAATAGATGCATAATGCAAGCATTACCAGATCTTCATTCTCATATAGCAATAGCAGACAGTCCTGGTTGGTGGTCCATCAATGCATAACATACACAAGAATGTCATATTTCATGAGAAGTTTCTTTAATAGTGAGGAGGAAACAACAAAAATGGAAAAATAACAATTGTATCACCGGTTTCCCAAACAATTGTTAGGTAAAAACAAAACAAAATAATTCAGATTGATAAGAGTTACAATGATAACCACATTTCTGAACAATCGGAATCAATGAAAGTTTAACCTTAGAGATGGTATGCCAAAATAAACATAGGACCTATACTGGGAAAGTAGCAGAAGATGTTCCTTACCGTTCTCTAGCAAGTTCCTCTTGCAAAGAGTCACCTGTCACAATCTTTTCATCACATAAGCCAATGTTACCACCTGAAGTTGGGTTGAAATAGTGGTTATTAGTCCAAATTTGGAAGAAAAAAAAAAAAAGAGCAACCAGGAAAACAGAGAGCAGAGACAGACTAACCTCCAGTCCCCCGAGAAGCAGGCCTGCGGAGAATATTTACTGGGATGTCCCCTGTTATGGCCGTCAGACCAGCTTGCTCAACAAGACTTTCTCGAGCCTCTAAGTGCCTCTGCATATAACCACCTTGAAAGGTAAGCACTCACCTGTACTACCTAAATAAAAAGCACCTCTAGACAGGTATCATACCTGGGAGGCATCACTGATGCTGGAGAAGCCAGAATCAGTTTCTGCCAATGCTCCAGAATGAGATTTGAAGAGCAGCCTTTCACCATCATCAACACCACGGGACATCTGATCCACTAGATCTCTTTGTGGTAGCAGACCTGAAGTAGAACCAAATGACCCTACAGAGAAGGCTTGGTTTGGAATCGTATCCTGATTCAACAGAGGATTGAATGAGTGGTTTGATGAATTTGTTCCAGAAATTTGATTGGACAGTGAGCCCATCTCATATGCAATTCCACCGGACAATTCTACTTGCTCAGTTGACTGCTGGCCATATTTCGGATGAAGCAGTTCCATAAGCAATCGCTTTGAACTGTCATCATCTGTGCCCGCCGACATCCACATACTTGGATCTTCAGAAGGCTGTTTGACGTCAAAATCCCTTTTTTCCCTCTCACCATTGAGATTCAGTTGCTTCATATGGGTTTCCATCCAATCAACAGGTAACTGACCGTTGGTTTTAGACCATTGTTTTTCAATGGCATCTGAATGCAAAGCATGAAACTGGTTGGGAACCATAGGGTGGTGAGGGGATTGCAAGTAGACATCGGTTGGGAGACCAGCCATATGACCACCTGAATGCATTCTTGAAGTCTGATCTTGCATTTCTAAACCTTGTTGCCGCACTAGAGGATTTACAACATCCATTTTTACTCCAGGACCACCAGCAGGTAATGACATTGACCGTTCAAATGGCAATAATCCAGAGTCATACAGACCATGTTGGAATCTATCTTGTACAGACAAATTCCGTTCAAGGTGACTTAAATGCTCTTCCGGAGATGGTATTTGTTGCTGTGGATAAAAATCTAATGGTCCAAATCCAGAGTTGGATCGATGGACATCAGTCGGGATTCTAGGAAACTGACCAGCTTCATCTCCAGGCCACACAGAACCAGAATGCCTATTTTCCTCCATTTCAAATTGTCGCTTTAATTCAACAGGCAACTGCCTCCCATGCAGTTGTTCTTCCTGAAGAATTTGATGTGCCAAAGGGTGCATCTGGCCATGCTTTGCTCGTGATAGGAGCTCCATCAAATCAGTTTGATGCCCTTGATGCGGCATTTGACCAAGTTTTGCTTGAATGAGATGCTCAATTGATGGTTCAGTATGTCTTGGATGAAGGTGAGAGCGTTGTTGTAGTTCACTTAGAAGTTGCTGCTTCATCAAAAACTGTTCCAGAGCATTGTTAGGCCTTGCATCAAAACGAGAATTTGCACGGTTTGTATCAAAAGTTTGACTCTGCAACAGTTGTTCAAGAAGCAACTGTTTAGCATGAGACTCTTGCTGTTCTTTCATTAGAATCTGATGTTGATGGAACTGTTGCTCTCGCTGCATCTGCTGGTGTTGTTGAAGCTGCCGCTGTCTTTGGTGCTGCAGCTGAAGCGCCATAACGCGCTCCAGATCCTGCTCCATTTGACTGGCCAACTGTGGCTGGTGTATTGAATTATGGCTTGCCCCTCGTTCTAGCATTGCTTCATTCAAGTGGCTGCTATGAGAAGACAGTAAACTATGTGGATGTTGTTGTTGGAGTTGCTGGGAAAACATCTTCTCTGCCAATTCGAAGTGATTCGGTTCACGGTCCATGTGCGTTAGGTGGTGACCATCCATGGCATTTTGATATAAGTTGGGCTCAGAAGGAGCATTTCTTCTATAAGCATCAGTCCACATCTCCACTGTGGAGGTTGACTCGGTCCTTGAACCAAACGGGGAATTCCTTGCTGCTACAGGGTTTAGAATTTGATCCTGACCGCCTCCACTAAAAGGAACATTTGAAATTTGTTCGTTCCTTCTAGAAGTGCCTTCGAGTTCAGACCATAACAAACCAAGTGGGTGCATTTTATCTTTCTGAGATGGAGCCCCACGCTCCATCAATTCGCTAGGAATTGGATGGTTGATGCCCCTCAAAGTGTTCCCAATAGGATTGCCACTACTTCCAGGTCTTCCTGGAAATAAAGTTTCTGCAAAATGAAAAATCTTCAAAGAATCAGATATTAAAACTATGTCATCCACAATAAATATCAAAAACTTGACAGCGTCTAAGGATGAAGAGAATTGTGACACCCTTCCTATAAAGTTATGCCCCACTGACAAATAAAATAGGAATTCAAGGATAAAATGCTGACAAAGCTTCACCTTGACCAACGAATTCATTGAAATCTTCACTTTGAGAATATGACACATCAGGTACTTTTGACTGAAAACGATGTTCAGCAAGACCATCAAAATCAGATGATGGCCAGTTTAATCCATCAAGGGGAGCTGAAGAAACAAGCTCAAAAGCAGCAGAACTGCATACACCAGACTCTAACTTCCCCTCTAATACATCAGGTTGATCTACATTAGAGAGATCAGCATTACTGGAATATCTATGTCCAAATTTTAGATGCGGCATTACGTCACCCAACTCGTAAAAAGGGGAATCCTCAGGAGCACCTTCCAAGCGAACCAACAAGTCAGTTCCAAAAAATCCTTGTTCAAACCATGATATGATGTCAACTCCAAGAAATGGTCCCTGAATTTCTCCCTGAGGATCACAGTAGTACAAACTCATTTCCTCAGGTGGAATACCCCTCTCTGATTGATTTTCAATACCACTGTGTCTCGAGCTGCTGATATCAGAGGGTATGACGTATACAGAATCTGAATTATCAGGAAGCTTTGCACTGACATCAAAAGTAACATTCTGTTCAATGTTCTCAAAGAGAGGTTGCCTAGTTGTTGCAGAATCAGGTAACTTGATTTCAGAATGATCAAGTTGAGATCTACCACTATCTTTCAATCTGCCTATATTGTCAGCTGTCTTCCTGATCAACACACTCTCATCCATAGCGATATCTTCAGAAACTGTGTCTTTCTGTACTTCATGATTTCCATCTCCTTCTAGAGAGACAACAAATTGCTTTGTCAGATCAACAAGAAAAGCAATCTAGATGAGCAACACTCAAAAGAATTCCAAAACAAAAGAAGTTAAACAGATTACCACTCGAAGTGATATTGACACCATTTCCACATAAAAGGCTATTGGCATTTGCCTCTTCAACATCTTTTAATGTTTTTGGAAACCTATCAGCTATCTCCTCTGCATCCCCTATTTCTGGAAAACGAACAAATTCAGTGATGGAAGCAACATAGCAAGAAACTGAGAGAGTGATCAAGAAAATTACCTGTAACATTATCCATTGATCGGCCTTTTCTGTAAGAATTGTACGATACACCACTACCAGTAATTTTACCTTTCCATACATCATTGAGGATAGCCTATAAGTTGATTAAGCAAGATAAAATTATCAATGACTTAATCACTAACTATAGACAAGAGTCCAATAATAGAGTAATCCACACAGCTTACCTCCTCCTCAGAATCAGGAACAACAAAAGCTAATGGTTCAATGACGCTTAGTTGAGTGACAGGGGGTACTTCTTCCATATTTACAGGCAAGCTACAAATAGATTGGTCCAGCTTTTGCTTGCGGTAAATATCCAGAATCTTCCCCCTCGGATAACAAAATGTGTGAGCTGAGATGCTTGGTTTCCCAGGGACAGAACTGTCAAATTGTGCAGCACAAACTGCAGACCCAGAAGGAGGTCTTAAGATAGCCACACTAGATCTACCACGCCCTATGGCAAATCCCACATTTGACCCCTCCACTCTTCCTCTTTCCACTCCAAATCCTGGAGCAGCACGATAGGAACCAGGAGCAGCAGAGCTAGCCTCCAATCTATGCCGGGGTCTCCACTTATCTCGAGTATCTGACTCCCGCTCGGACACAGTACGGTTAGCACCAAATGTTTGAACCTCATTGTGAACTTCATCCTTGTCTACACCTATCCTTTTCTCACTCCGCGCTTCCTTTTCTCTGTCATCAGGACCCCACCTAGAGGACCACTTGGTATCACGCCTGGAATCATGCCCTGAATTGCGGTTATTAACGTCATTCCACCTGTCAGATGCAGGTAAAGCTCTAGCATCTGTGGTTTCTTTGGTAGGAGCATTATTATCAGCACGGCGATCTGTTTTCCTACGATCTCTTCTACCAAGCAAGCCAGTTTCCCTCTCTTCTTCACGCCAACGACGGGCACTCTCTGTCTCTGCTGTGGGTCTTCTCCAATCCTTTTTGTCATCGGACACATCTGAACGCCGGGCGTCCTTCTGACTTGTATCAGCAGAACTTCCAAGAGAGAGAGAACTTGGTGCACGCATTTCCTGTGTGAATAAAATAGAGTAAGAAACAGTTATAAATTAAAATAGATGAGAAACAGTATTGCATTTGAAGAATTAATAGCAGTGGTGAAGTTGGTAAATGGACAAGTATCACATCCACTACTTGAAATACCTAGAAAATGAACACAGAAAATCAGAATGCAGTAAAAAGATTATTTATCTACTTAAGTAAGACTAATCCTTCGTGAAGGTGACACATCAATAGGACTCAAACTCTGTCTAGGACAACCAAAGCTGGCACAAAATGGTATTTGAACAATTTCTCCAAACATGGTCTAGAAGGAAAGAAGAGACAGTAGTTACAGCCTAAGTAAAATAGCGAAACTTTTTTTTTTTTTTTTGACAAGGTAAAATAGTGAGATATTTCCCAGGGAATTTATCTAGTTGGTTTGTATACAATTAGCCCGGCGAGCAGAACCAATAGTGACATCCAAATGTAATTCCTAATGAAATGCAATGTCAAGAAGGAACATTCATGAAGAAAGCAATTCCTATTATATTCATGGGTGGTTAATACTATGAGTAACAAAATCAATTAGTCGTCAAAATCCTAAGCAACTCTTTACACCAAGTACATTCCATTACATTAGAAAGCAGAATTTACGAATTGACCAGACATCTTGGAACTGCAGGGTTAGCGGGCAATGTCTTCGCTTCTTCAACATTATCTACACACCAGTCAGGCTGCTATAGGAAGTATGTACTCTGATAATACAGTAATTCATCTTCACGTGGCCCCCAAGTAACTTGGACAAGGGAATTTGGAATCTTTTGCTTTTTCAAGTTAGTGAGTGTCTAAATAAAGGAAAACTCATTATATAGCACATTCTAATATTCATCACATTTTATACACACAATTGAGTCCACGTTCATCATTTTATTTTTGACATGCTGCTAAGTCCATGTCTACGTTCTCACAATATGTTATGGCTTCTCCAATTCTAAACCATATATCAAGCATAATATACACTAATAAAATAAATTAACTTCTGAGAATGGTCGACACTAAGATTCGCCGACATAATTTAGGGAAATACTACAAATATACTACTTGGATAGAACAATCAAAATAATTTACTACTTGGAAAGGAAAAGTGCCCGAGTCAAACTATAAAATGCTCGAAGGATTAAAAAAGAGCTAGACTCACTGGTGATCTCCATTAAATATAAGTGATGTGATTATACGTTAGATAGCAAAAGGACCAAGAGTTAACCAACAGAATAAAGCTAGTATCTCAAATGGATGCAAACTCACCATCTTAGTCTCGCTGGGTTTAGTATAAAGCCACTGTGGAGACAAAGGAATGTTACTATCCACCACTGCTTGATCTAAAGAAAAGGCAACCAAGAAAAGCAGCATAATGTGAGTAGCGGCTAAAAGGTCAAATATGGGTATAGTAAAACAGCTAAGAAGCTACGAAGTCATTTCAACAGTATCAGATACATAATCCACATGCAAACACAGTTAAAAGAAGGGACATGAACTACCTTTTGAATCTTCAATAGACACCAAGAATGACTTGTCATCATCATTACCTGCAGATGATTCTTAAGAAATGTAAAACATGAACGCACGAAAATGAAATAAGAACAAACACGACAATTTCTGGTAAAAAAGTAGCATCAATTTCTGCTTTGTGCACTAAATGATGCCAAAAATCAGAAACACAACACTGAAGTGAGAAATACAAAAGGGATAACAAACGACATCCTAAAATCTAGATACAAAAAAACACCACTATAATTCAAATTAATTTATCTTCTAATCCTGAAATTTTTTGGGAATATTGGAGTCCAAGCAGTAACCCTAACGCCTCATCACAAAAGCTCAAACAATAGTTTTTGTGAATGAGGCAAATAGTTGAGTACAATCTGAGCATATAGTTGCTTCCTCCCAGTTTTGCTGAATTCCCACATTTAAAGTGAAGCACACCAGGAGAGTTTATAAACAAGTACAGATCTCTGGTCTCATCCTCAATACTGAGATATACCATAAGACCAATATGTTGATTCCAAATCTCACTATTAATCCCTTGCCTAAGAAAAGTAATCTTCCTCGATAAAGTCTGTTGATTAGGGTAAGATTGTATCCCTTAGGAACCGTACATGCTCCTTTTGATGCATACGGTTCAAAAAAAATTGTGAATCAATGTATAGATTCCAGTTCTCTCTCTCTCTTTTTTTTTTCTAGAAAGGTTCTTTCTTACTTCTAACGAAAGGGCTTTTCTTCAATTTTTCAATAAAGACGAGTTTTGACTCCTTTTAAATTCTAAGTTATAACAAAGGATCATTAAACTTATCGAATTAACTTCTACTTAGAGTTCAAAAGTCCAACAAAGACATTGATTTACACAATCAATCAAACACACCTCAATTCTAGACTAATTGAAGTCCGCTTCATCTCAATTTAGAGTAAACAGTACGTCCGAGAGACATTGAGTCAAATTTTCATACAGCAACATTTCACATGGTTTAACATATCAAATCAACAACATACAACCCTCCCCAAAATATTCCCACAAGGTGGGGTCTGGGGAGGGTAGAGTGTACGCAGACCTTACCCCTACCTTGGGAGGTAGGAAGGCTGTTTCCGATAGACCCTCGGCTCAAGGGAGTTTAACAAATCAAATCGAAATTATAAATACATACTGAAGGATAACCTAAAAGACCATAGCAAAAAAAAAAAAAAAATCTGATCTGAAACCCTATATTTCAAATTGAATCAAAATAGAAGCAGCAAACAAAGTTCCATCAACTAAACTCAGATCAATAAAACCCTCACATAGCATTAATGAGATATTAAATCAAATCGAATCGCATAAACATTCAAAACCCTAGAAATTCAAATTGAGTCATTTCACAATAGAAGCAAAGCCAACTAAGTTCAATCAAATAAACGTGTCTCAATAAAACCCTAATACACAGCAATTAATGAGATTAAATCAAATCGAATCGTATAAACATTCAAAAAAAAGGACACTAAAAGAGGAATCTGAAACCCTAGAAATTCAAATTGACTCAAATTAGCAGCAAACAGAGTTCAATCAACTATACTCAGATCAATAAAACCCTAACATAGCATTAATGAGATATTAAATCCAATCAAATCACATGAACATTCAAAACCCTAGATTCAAATTGGGTGACAATAGAAGCAGCAAAATTAAGTTCAAACAACTAGACAACTCGGATCAATAAATAAACCCTAATATATAGCATTAACAAGATTGAATCAAATCAAATCGAATCGTATAATATAAATTCAGAACCAAAAAAAAAAAAAAAAAGAGTAAAAGGATACCTTTGCGGGTGGAAGAAAGGAGATCGTCAGGTAGATCCAACTTGCTATTTTCAGCCATCGAAGAAGAAGAAGAAGAAGAAGAAGATTAAGTTAATTGGGCGAATAATGTGTTGGATTTGATTAATGAGAGAGAGATTTAGGGTTCACCAAAGCGCTATGAAACAATTCTTGTTTTTTTTTTTTTGCAGAGAGAGAGAGAGAGGAGGTGAGGGTTTGGGTGGTCACAAGGGGCCAAATCAAACAAGTAATTGGGGAGAAATTATTTTATGTGTTATCCCCTTTGCTTCGTTTTTCTCTTTATTATACCCTCAAACAACTATATATCACATTGTTGGGTTTGAAATTTTTTTTATCGTTATTAGAAATTGTTGTTATATATCTATAACAGTATTTGATATTTAATTAATAATTAGTCGTTATAAGTAAAAAAGATGCATAAAATTTATTTTTTAAATTTTTTAATGCTATGAAAAATTATTTAAATTTTAAATCTCAAAGATGTACATTCTTCACTTACTAATCATTTAAAAATTTATACAATTTCAATAAATTCGTAATTGAATGTGTAAAGTTTTATGCTCTAAGACACATATTTTAAATCTTCTTGAAATTATTATTTTTTTTTTCAAGATTAATGGAAGAAATTTATAAGTGTAACTTGTTTGGTACATTCCAATCTCTTTAGTGGTGGTGATATAACGCTTCTTCTTTTTTTCTTTTTGAAAATTAATTATAAGTAAAAATAGAAGACAATGATATTTTTAGATTACAAATTATTTATTTATATGTAATATTCTGTCATAGATATATTATAGTAAAGTATCAAATTAAATATTTGGTCAGAATCTCTACACTTATTATTGATAATTATAGATATTCTATTTTTATAAAGAGGGTTAGTTATTTATATTACCAAAAAAATAAGATAACTGTTATATGGAGGGTAATTTTACAAAGAGCGTACTGTTGGTTATTGTTGTTATAGGTCAAATGTCGTAATACAGAAATAAAATATAACATAAAAAATCGGTTCCGAAAAAAGTTAGTTGTTATAGAGAGGTGATGTCATATGCGGATGTTGTTATAGCGAGGTCTGACCATATATATATCAATTTTATACAAATTCTGATTTTTTTCTTTTTTTGGCAGACTTATAGCTTGTTTGGCCAAGCTTATTTTTCTCCAAAACTGCTTATTTTAAAAAGTGAGTTGTTTGATCAACGTTTCAGGAGATAACAAGTGATTTTGAGGAGTAGCACAAGCTGTTTTTAGAAGTTAAAAAGAGTAGTTTTTCCCTATAAACACTTTTTTGGAAAGTACTTTTAAGAAAAATACACTTAAAAACACTTTTTAAAAGCTTGACAAAACACTAATTGGTGCTCAAAAGTGTTTTTATACATTAATTGGTCAAACACAAACTTCTTTTCACTAAAATTATTTTTTTTAAAAGCACTTTCGGAAAAAAAACACTTTTCAAAATAAATTGAGTTTAAAAGCTTGACCAAATATGCTATTAATCCTCATCTAAAACCAATCAAACTGACTTAACCTAATTAGGATTAGTTTTAATTATTGAGATATTGTATTGAATGGAAGAATGACATACCTTGAAGGGGCAAAAAATATTTGTTGCTCGATAAATTATGAAATTAGAATAAATAATTAGAAAATACTTTTGATCTTTGTATTTTTTTAGTTTGAAAATTTACAATGTTTTTTTTCTTTAGTATTTAAGTATTAAAAAGTGATTTATTAAACAATTTTTTACTTTAATTTGAAAAAAAATCTCTGAACTTACGTCCTGAATAAACGTCTAGAAAGTTGAGACTTATGCCTAGGCAAATATTCAAAAGATTGGTACTTACACCCCACGATACTTATGTCCGCTAGTAAGACTCGATGCTTCTAGTGAGATATGTACCCGTTTGGCCATGAGAATTATACACTTTTTTCCGGAAGTTTTTTTCACTTTTTTTCAAAACCAGCATTTGGCCATAAATTTTTTTTTCACTTTTCACTTTTTACATATTTGACTTTGGAGCACTAAAATTTGATTTGATCAAAATAATGGAAGCAACAAAGTCAAATGCTACTAACTCAATTCTAATACTCAACAATGCTATGATTATAACCATGGATTCTCAAACCCACGTTTACCTAAACGTCGCAATTGTTATCTAAAACGACAATCATAGCCGTTGGAAAATCCATTGAAATTCTCCCCAAATTCTCTCCTATTTCATGTGAAGTTGTTGACCTACGTGGACAAATTATTCTCCCAGGTCTTTTTTTTACTTTAAAACATGAAATAAATTTGAAGTTAGTACACTCAATTCGCACCGCAATTACTTTTTGATAATAGTTACTCCCATCCGTCCCATCCGTCCCAAATTATCTCTTGTGTTTCTCATTCACGCCCCTTAAAAAAATATCGGGGCGGACGCATGTGCTAAGTTTTGGTGCTCGAGCACTCATTAATCGTGGCGAATACTCTACGTAGACATATAGAAAATATTGAAGTTTTGGTATAAAATAATAAATAGCACCCATGAGGCAATAAAAGATCTTGGTGCTCCGGTTAAAAGGTTGTAGGCTTTAGGTTAAGCCATGGAGTAGCAAATTTCGAATCCTACTCAAAGCAATATATTTTTTGTTGATTTTAAGGTGAGCACCCAGAACCACTGAATCCTGGGTCCGCCACCGGAAAATACTCCTTTTGTCTCAATTTGTTTGACACTTTTCGCTTTTTGAGAGCAAATTTTTTTTAATTTTGACCTTGTGTTTGAACATAGAATCTTTAAATTTTTTGAAATAAAATTTACGTATTTGAAAATTACATAAAAAAAGTACAATAAGTCACCATAATTAATAATTTAAAATATTTAAAAGACATATGAAAAAATTACGGTCAAAGAACAACTCGTTTGACTCTCGAACAACGAAAAGTGTCAAACAAATTATAGGACGGAGGGGGTATTAATTATGAGAGATTTTGGACTATTTTACCCCTATTTATGTCTTTAAATATAATCCTTTTTCATTGAATATTATGCGAGAAAAGGACATAAATGGTCCTTTAACTATGAAAGTAGGTTCAAAATAGTCCCTTAACTATGCACTTAGCAGTTTGGTCCTTTAAGTTTGCCACGAGTTAATAAAAATGGTCCCTTAACTACGAGGATTGGTAAAAATAGTCCCTTAAGTATGCATTTAACAGTTTTGGTCCTTTAAGTTCACCAAAAGTTAACATTTTTAGGTTCCGACAAAATATTCATCGAACTATTTGTTAGATTTTATGAGAATTATGAAAAAAAGGAAAAATCAGTGAGAAATTACACATTTAGAGGTATACATTACTAAATAAAATGTCCAATACCTCGGGACAAAATCGACATAAGTAAATTAGAAAAAGCAGAAATTAGAAAAATTGTCACTACTAAAAACAAGCGAAAACACCATGGACGGAAACCGATGGATAAAATCAAGGGACGCTATTTTTAAATTTTTTATGAAAACTAACGGACGTCTGTCGGTTATTTTCAAGCAAAAATGTATGGAAACTATTTTTTTTTTAAAGAATCACTACGATAGAAGTATTTATTTTTATGCCGGGTTTTCCATAAAAATGAGTCTAGTGTATTTTACTTAGCTAGTGGACTCCCTCGGTTTTAATCGACAGAGTCCGTCGGTCTTTGTGTTTCGAGACACTATTTTCTGACATTAACAAGTCTATAGGTTTTTCCTCGGTTTTCCCTATAACCGACTGATGTGTTTTTAAAAGCTTTTTAAAATATTGACAAAACATTAATTGTTGCTCAAAAGTGTTTTTTAAATTAATTGGCCAAACACAAACTTCTTCTCACAAAAATTTTTTTTTTGAAAAACACTTTTGAAAGAAAACACTTTTCAAAATAAGCTGATTTTAAAAGCTTGACCATATAGGCTATTAATCATCATCTAACCAATCAAACTGACTTAACCTAATTAGAATTAATTTTAATTATTGATATATTGTATTGAATGGAAGAATGACATACCTTGAAGGGGCAAAAAGTATTTGTTCCTCGGTAAATTATGAAATTAGAATAAATAATTAGAAAAGATTTTTAACCTTCGTATTTTTTTGGTTTGAAAATTTACAATGATTTTTTTTTTTAGTTTTAAGTATTAAAAAGTGATTTATTAAACAATTTTTTTACTTTAATTTTGAAAAATTTCTCTGGACCTTACGCATGAACAATACTTGCACAGAGAGAGCGCGGAGCAAGAAAAGGGTGAGGGTTTGGGTGGTCATAAGGGCTAAATCAACTAATTGAGGGAAAATTATGTTTATCCCTTGCTTGTTTTTTCTCCTTTTCTATTTTTAGAATAGAACTTCGTTTTTTTTTCGCAGCTTGATCCTCTTTTAAAATCAATAGAACAGATTTAACCTAATCATATTGATTTGAAAGGTATAGTTAATTTCATTGTCGTACATAACAATTAGGATTAATTCTAATTATTTAGATATTACTTATTGACCATAAGAATGTCAAATTGAAATGTACAATGATTCGGAAATAAGATTTTCCTTTTCTAAATCCCTTTTAAGTTTGGATTTTTTCTATGCATTAGAATGATTTTTAGGTTGTGGAATTAGGTTATTCATCTGCTTTATACCGACTGAGATGGTGGAGTGCTTTTTTTTCATCCCAAAATACAATGGACAAGATAAGACAACGAAGAAAAAAATCTTAAAATAGTCAAAATCAAGAATAATTTTCAAAGCGGAGATTATAATCAACGGCAACAAATCTTCATCAAGTTTTGTGACTCATCAAATGAATATTATAATGTTATTTCATCAAGTTTTGTGTAACTCATCAAATGAATATTATAATATTATTTATATCATCTTAAAATATTTATACTGTTTAGTGTGAGATACACGTGCAGCGCATGTGTCTAAACAGTAGTTATTGAAAAAAGTACATGCTCTAATCCTTATTAAGTGAGGGCTATTTTGACATTTTAAATATACATAGAATGATCCAACTTATTTTTGGGTGTTGATTTAGATCAAAGGGATCCCCTTTCAAAGGTGAAGGGTATTATGAACCCAAAAAATTAATTAAGAGGGTTAAGCGAAATTTACTCTGAACTAATTAACTATAGTAAATTTATATGATTTGATGCAAACATCATATACATGTGAATATTTACCCACTAGACAATGCATAACAAAACAACAATTTTTTTCAAAGAAGGGAAGATATAACACATAAAGACGGAAGTTAATTTCTAACCTGTGAAAATATAGAATGTGAATATTTCTTTTAACTGTTTCATTACTTTAATATTTTCTTGTAATATGGTACTTATATATGAGGCAAAATTACTCAATCAAAGATCGGCACATGAAACGAGACTATGAAACCATAAGACAGTTAATTGAATTAAGATTGTTGGAAAAAAATAGTTTTTGGACACTAGTTAATTAACGGTCTATTAATTAGTCCAACTCTTAATGCTAACGTAATTTATATAAATACCATTTTGAGTGTTGGGATACACACATTAAAAATCCCTTTTAAGTTAGTGTTTTTTCTATGCATTAGAATTCATTAGAATGATTTTTAGACTGTGGAAATAGGTTAATCATCTGCTCTATACCGGTTGAGATGGTGGAGGTGCTTCTTTTTCATCCCAAAATACAATAGACAACATAAGACGAAGAATAAGAAAACCTTAAATCGTCAAAATCAAGAATAACTTCCAAAGCGGATATTATAATCAGCAGCAACATATCTTAATCAAGTTTTGTGTAACTCATCAAATGAATATTGCAATATTATCTATATCATCTTAAAAGATTTATACTGTCTAGAATGAGATACATGTTCAGCACACGTGTTTAAACACTAGTTATTGAGAAAAGTACATGTTCCAATCCATATTAAGTGAGGGCTATTTTGACATTTTAAATATACATAGAATGATCCAATTTATCCCTTTCAAAGGTGAAGGGTTTTATGAACCCAAAAATTAATTAAGAGGGTTAAGTGAAATTTACTCTAAACTAATTAGCTATTGTAAATTTATATGATTTGATGCAAACATCATACAGATGTAAATATTTATTCACTAGACAATGCATAACAAAACAACATTTTTTTTTCAAAGAAGGGAAGATATAACACATAAAGACGGAAGTTAATTTCTAACATGTGAAAATATAGAATGTGACTATTTCCTTTAACTGTTTCATCATTACTTTAATATTTTCTTGTAATATGCTACTTATATATGAGGCAAGATTTGGCTCTTACGCAATCAAAGATCGGCACATGAAACGAGTCTATGAAACAATAAAACAGTTAATTGAATTGAGACTGTTGGAAAAAAATAGTTTTTGGAAACTAGTTAATTAACAGTCTATTAATTAGTCCAACTCTTAACACTAACGTAATTTATATAAATACCATTATGAGTGTTGGGATACGCACATTAAAAATCCCTTTTAAGTTAGAGTTTTTTCTATGCATTAGAATTCATTAGAACGATTTTTAGACTGTGGAAATAGGTTAATCATCTGCTTTATCTCGGTTGAGATGGTGGAGGTGCTTCTTTTTCATCCCAAAATACAATAGTCAAGATAAGATGAAGAATAAGAAAGCCTTATAATCGTCAAAATCAAGAATAACTTTCAAAGCGAAGATTATAATTAGCAGTAACACTTCTTAATTAAGTTTTGTGTAACTCATCAAATGAATATTTCAATATTATTTATATCATCTTAAAAAATTTATACTGTTTAGAATGAGATACACGTGCAGCGCACATGTTTAAACACTAGTTATTGAGAAAAGTAATGTTCTAATCCATATTAAGTGAGGGCTCTTTTGACATTTTAAATATACATAGAATGATCCAATTTATTTTTGGATGTTGATTTAAGATCAATGGGATTCCCTTTGAAAGGTGAAGGGGGTATTATGAACCAAAAAATTAATTAAGGGGGTTAAGTGAAATTCACTCTAAACTAATTAACTAATGTAAATTTAGATGATTTGATGCTAATATCATGTAGTAAATATTTACCCACTAGACAATGCATAACAAAAAAATATTTTTTTCAAAGAAGGGAATATAAAATTGTCACGCCCCGAACCATGGCTTGGGCGTAACACGACACTCAGTGCCTGACTGCATGTGACCGAGCGAACCAACTGGCTGGCTGAATCAACATATGTCATCAAAGCATACTAGATACGAAAATAATACTAACACATGCTGATCTACTAAAAGTCTATCTGAATATCATAAATGCGGAAATACAGAATAAGTCTGAATAAATAGCCAACAAGGCTAACACAAAAGCTGCTAAACATTTGACTGACTGGACTATAGTCTATGAAGCCTCTAAAGAGTACTGAACCACTAACTGTTTACCGGGACAAAGCCCCCGGCATACCTCACTGACAGCACTAATATAAAGACTGAAAGTATGATAACACCCTGAGGGAACTGGGCTCACCAAGCAGCTGATACGAGAAGGTCCTAGCAAGGAGAATCGTCAACCTGTAAATCGTTACCTGCATCGCGAGATGCAGGCCCCGAGCAAAAGGGACGTCAGCACATTTGAATTGCACTGGTATGTAAAGCAACTGAGAGAAAGAATCGTAAATACTGAAATTGAATTGATAACTGATAACTGAACTGAAACAAGGAAGTAAAGATATGAATACTCCCTGTTCTAAATGAGGAACCACCTGTTTATCTGATAAATAATCTGCGGCCTCAGGCCCAAGTATATGTGCACAAACTGCGGCCTCAGGCCCAAGTATACGTATACACAACTGCTGCCTTAGGCCCAATAACACAGGTGTTCATCATTAAACAATTTACATAAAAAGAGCTGAGAATCATGCTAAAAGATACAACACTGACATACTGGGCAATGATTCACTCAGACATGTATTCATGAACTGATTATGAGAACTGAAGCTTTAACTATTTATAAACATGCTGAGCATTCTAGACTAAGACTCATGGGTATCAAACATGAGTCTATATCGATTACGTACTGAGCTCACAACGTTCGGAATGAAAGTCATGAACGAATTACGAAACTAGAGAATAGAAGTTCTGCAACTATTCAAGGAACTAAGCTTAACTATATTTCTGAGGCAATTAGTAACGTTGTAAAATAACGTGGCGTAGGGAGAATCATTAATATTACCAAACGTAGAGAGTTAGCCTCACATACCTTAATTCCAGCCTTTGAGCGTAATATAACATTCGTCAACCCTTTCAACTTTAATCTATAGCAATACAAGTCAAAGGGATTCTATATTAGTGATAACATCCATGATTTGGTCATCTAAGCATTTTATCAAACACTTGGTGGGCATAAAGCTCCACAATCTCCATTAACGGTGTTTCTGTCACGACCCAAATACCGCTAAGTCGTGATCCCACCTCGGTAGGAGAACCCTTCTCTTAATCAGTTATACAACAAGAATTACTATATAATGTGGAATTAATGAAGAGTCTAACATATACTATAAATATCAAGTGCGGAATTCCCAATTCTAAGTACAACCCAAGGAAAATGGTCAGAAATAGTACAAGAGCCACTAATCAACGTGTCTGAATAATACACGAGTCTCAAAACTAGAAATACTGTCTAAGGATCAAAGTAAGACAAGTAGTAAAGAAGGAGTCCCAGGGGCGGCGGACTCGTCCAATAAGCTCACCCTAGCAAACTCCGTAGATAGCCTCGGGATCAATGTCAAGGTGCAGAAGTGGTACCAATCTCATACTCCGCACCCAAAAAGAATGCAGCAAGGTAGGGTCAGTACAAACACAAGTACTGGTAGGTATCATAGGCCGACAACAATTAGCTAACATATACACAGGAAGAAACTAAAGAATAGACATGCTCGCAATCAAGTACAAGTAAAATCACAATCCAATATATCAGTCCAAATATAGAAAGACATATACAGAATCCAAGGCATCAAAGGATGATATGAAGAATAAATACGCAACGCAAGGCAATACAATACAATGCAATGCAATGCCCGTACACACATGCTATGACGGTGTAGATCGTCGCCCAACAGCCATGACCCATGGGGGACCCGCAAAGTCCATGTACCACTCTTACGATCCTGGTAAGGACCTCGGCCCTCGTTTACTCTCACGATCCCGGTAAGGACCTCGGGCCTCGTATACTCTCTTCCTTATCATCACTTCCAATCAAGTCACAACACAACCATATAAGGCTACAAGCCCACAAATTAGTCAACAATACCAACCTAGTCCATCCCAACTTCATACACGAAAGCGTACATGCTTTCTCCGACAGTATCTAACTGTACATATGTTTCGCTAATCGAAGTCTAACCAAAAAGGTAAGCCGTAATCTACCTCAATGCCAAGCGAGTGCCACGAACAATCAAACCAATGCCTTTCCCTTGCGTAGAGTCTCTGAACGATCAAAATCTATCAAATATGCGATCTACGTTAGAATACGAATCTAAGGACACCCATATTGCTATACTTATATCCAAAACCCAAAAGTACACCCCAAAAAGTGACCACGGACCCACAAGGGTAAAACTGGATTTTTCTTTAAAAAAAAAAGTTTCATTCATAACTTAAGGGTCATATATCCTGAAAATTAGCCAATTTCATCCATAATGAACTCTCAAATCATAAATTCTCAATTCTTAAGACTTGGACCCGAAACCTTTAATTACCCCAAAATCTTAACTTCGGATTAAAATCTAACTTCCACAACTCAAATACCATGAATTTAAAGGTGTACATACAATTCAATACATCTAGTACTTAACTACATATAATGCATTATACACTGACTATCAATAGTATTATATTCAAATACATAAGCAAAACATGTGTACACAATTTTATGGCTGAACGAAAATATGGTCACTGAAGTATGAAAGTTAAGAAGAAAAAAAACGGTTACACTGGTGCATGTTTACGGGAACAAATCTGATAGTGCTACAATAATATAAGCAAGAAATGGATTTTGCAGGATATGCAAGGCTATGTAATACAAAACACCATATATGGGTTTACTACGTTACACGCAGACAGAGTTCTATCCATTATTGACCCAAAATTATTACTCCCTCCATAAAAATCAGAAACCAGTAGAACCCAATGTAGATAATGAATTCAACCCCCTAAATAATATTAAAATAATATCTCTCAACAATAATATATTGCAACATACGTAATACCCATAACAAGGCAACATTCCCCTACTCTTTTCTCAATTATTAACCAAACATGTATCCTAATCATTAACCTCATGATTACCTTATTTAAATTACTACTAGTACAACAATTCAATTCAATAATCACGTGACTTGAGTTAAATAATTTACCTGCAAATAGTTATGATTTCCTTGTTGTGCAGAGTTCGTGCGTAATGTATTCTTAACTGCCCCTAGAGCCTTTTTTTTCTATGCAATTAATGAATTAAGACTCTATATATTAGGTCTTCCACAGATGGGCCAACAAGGAAAAGATATGTGGGCCTAGTCTGATTATTTATCACAGAAGCTTCCTTAATTCATTTATTTCCGTAACCACTTTGTCTACTTTAAAATTTACTTGCTCCGTCAAATAATATATTTACCAACTTATACCTTATATGGGTGCAAATAATATTCCTATGAACAAACTATTCACACACGGTAAATAAATATATATACAAAAATTTACCCGTCAATTAAATGACCGAGTCACCCATTACCGCAAGCTATAAACACTAAAATAAGACCACAGAAAAGTGTTTTAGGAATATTAGCTCTAAAAGTGCTAAATGACCAAATGGGTCGTTACATCAGATACCAATCAAACAATCGCTCGTCCTCGAGCGACAAAAAAGAAAATGGGTGGGAGATAATACCTGAACCGCCAAACAAATGAGGATACCTACTTCGCATATCTGCCTCGATCTCCTAAGTAGATTCCTCCACCGGACGATCCTTCCATTGAATTTTCACGGAGGCTATCTCTTTGGTCCGTAACTTTCTAACCTGCCTATCCAATATTGCTATAGGCTCTTCCTCATATGATAGATTCTCATCTAACAACACTGAATCCTAGCGAATGATATAAGACCCGTCTGAATGGTACTTCTTTAACATAGAAACATGCAAAACTGGATGGACACCCGACAGGCCTGGTGGCAAGGCCAACTCATATGCGACCTCACCAATACGACGAAGGATCTCAAATGGGCCAATATATCTGGGACTCAACTTTCCCCTCTTCCCAAATCTCATAACACCTTTCATGGGTGAAACCTTCAACAAGACCTGCTCTCTCACCATAAATGCCATATCTCGGACCTTTAGGTCCGCATACATCTTTTGTCTACTCTGGGCTGCTAGAAGCTTTTCCTGAATAAGCTTCACTTTTTCCAACGATTCTCTCAACAGATCTGTATCCCATGGTCGAACCTCAAAAGCATCAAACCACCCGATAGGAGAACAACACCTCCTCCCATACAAAGCCTCAAACGGAGCCATGTCGATATTGGAATGGTAACTGTTGTTGTACGCGAACTCAGCCAAAGGTAGAAATTGGTCCCAGTGACCAGCGAAATCGAAAACACAAGCTCTCAACATGTCTTCGAGCACCTAGATAGTCCTCTCGAATTGTCCGTCAGTCTGGGGGTAAAATGCGGTACTAAGATCCAACTGAGTACCCAATTCTGCCTGTAATCTCTGCCAGAAATGGGAAGTAAACTGACTGCCTCGATCAGAGATAATAGAAATAGGAACTCCGTGCAACCGCACTATCTCACGAATGTAGATCCTGGCCAACCTCTCCGCATTATAAGTAACCTGAACCGGGATGAAATGCGCGGACTTGGTCAACCTATCCACAATAACCCATACAGAGTCAAACTTGCCTAAGGTCTTCAGAAGACCCACAATAAAGTCCATGGCTATCCTCTCCCACTTTCACTTAGGAATGGGCATTCTCTGAAGCACACCACCGGGTCTCTGGTGCTCATACTTAACCTATTGACAATTTCCACATTGAACTACAAAGTTTGCAATATCACGCTTCATCCGACCCCACCAATAGTGCTGCCTCAAATCATGATACATCTTGGTAGCACCAGGATGAATAGAATAACGGGAGCTATGAGCTTCCTCTAGTATCACATGAACGAAATCACCGACTCAAGGAACGCATAGCCGTCCCTTTATCCTCAACACCCCCTCACTATAAAGAACGGCCTCTTTAGCCTCACCTCGCAACACCTTGTCACGAATCTTACATAACTGAGGGTCCTCAAACTGTCTAGTCCTAATCTCCTCCAAGAGAGATGACCTCGCCTCAAGACAAGCAAATACCCGACCCGGATGTGAAAGATCCAATCAGACAAGACGGTTAGCCAGAGTCTGAACCTCCATGGCTAAGGGACGCTTAGACACAACCAATCTTACCAAACTACCCATACTCACCGCCTTGCGACTCAAGGCATCTGCTACCACATTCGCCTTACCCGGATGGTAAAGTATGGTAATATCATAATCTTTCAGGAGCTCCATCCATCTATGCTGTCATGCTCTATTTTTAACGGGTTAAAACTAGTACACAACTTATGACTATGTTTCCTCTGGTTTTGCAAATTTTCAGAGTCGCCACCTAATTTTAGGAAATATTAGGAAACCATAAAAAGTAAACTCCATTTTTTAGTCTTTGAAACCTGTGAGATTCTAGGTAAGGGTTTTATTTACCCCGAGGGGAAGGGGTTAAGCATCCCTCAGAGCCTATCCAAGGACAGTCTTTAAACTTAGTTTAATTAATACTAGAGGGGGATTATTTATCTATTTATTATTTATTATCACCTTTTTTAAAAATTGTAGAAAAGAAACTACTCTCTCAAAACTATTTATATAAAAAAAAGGGGAGAGGGGGGGGGGGGGGGGGGGGGGGTGGTTAAGGTAATTATAACTATGTGAGTAAATGCAGATATATAAAAGAAGTACTTAACGCTAATGTATGAAAAAGAAAAAAAAATATGTACGACATTTATTCTATACAAGAATAGTATGTATAATATAGAATAAGAAGATATATTTTTTATAAGAAAATAACTTATATATGTGATATGTCATGGGTAAAAAAAATAGTTATTGATGACGTGATAGTACTACATAGATGCATATAATGTAAAGACGACCAAGGGAATTAATAAAGTAGTATATGTATGATAAAAAATAAAAAATAATAGTATGTGGGTATACTCATTGCAAAGAAAAGTAATTAAGACAAGATGTAAAATTATACATATTAGGAATATATATATTGTTTTCAAAAGAGTACGTATGCATATTTTAGAAGATGAGGTATAATACGATTGTTGTATATAATGTATACTAAAGATAAGTATTTACAATATAATGTACATACGTATGTATGTGATGAGAAAATGATTAAAGATATTTAAAGTAAGAATGGTATACATACATGTAAAATATGATCTTTGTATATAAAGTAGAGTATATACCTTGTAGTTCTTGAAAATACTTGAACCACTATACTTGGATCCTAATATGATTTCCTTGTATTAAACTTGCAAAATTTTAGCCTGCTCATGTTAGCATTAAATAAAAATGATTGCCCATGAAATATGCATCTTACCCTTTTGAAACCCCCTATTTGGATCTCTAATTTTTGTTAAAATGGATTTAAATAGAAACATTAGTTAACTTTTTAAAGAAAAAAAAAATAATCAGCCTTATCTATTAGTTAGAAATGTTTACAACCTGTGAAATACGCAAAGTTAAAGGGACGTTTGTCACTTCTTTATCCTAAGCTATCCTAAAACCAAGATTTATATCTAAGGAGAAGTGGCCAATGACAAGGCTCGGCCATTCACGAGTTCACAAACAAGCAAGAAACAAAATACTACAAATACAAACCCATAAAAGATGTTAGTCAAAGGGTGCGAAAAACATATAGTAATACAAAAGATATAAAATTTTAAGAGAGGAAGAGGGACGTGGATTCTTTTGACGCGGAAGTAGGGGACGGCTAGACACGAGCAAATAAATTTGTTGCTGACTGCTCCTATGACCTGGGCAGAATTAGAGTTGAGCCACAACTCCAACAAACTCCCATGGTGTTCATGTAAAAGGAAAGAAAAGAAAAGGATTAGGTGCAAATCTCGATGATATCAGTAACAACAACAAACAAAAAAAAAAAAAAAAAAGTTAACTGAACGTCATATAATCTAGAAGGAAGCGTACAATCATAAGAACTTGGAAACAAATACTTCTAATTAAGAGATGAATTCAATTAGTAACCACAAATAAATTAAACAAATATGGTGCGCTTCCTTTAACTTTTGAAGCATGGAGCTACGATATTATACCAGTCACTAATGTTATGCAGCAAACAAACTTAAATGCTCAAGTAAGAACAACTCATAAATCTTCGTATGGTTTGGTAAGGTACACCAAAAATTATCTAGTTATAGTAGTTCAAGAGGAAAAAATACAACCAGAATGCTAACAAGGAATTTAAAGTCTGAACTTCAAGGAAGTTGTTAAAGAGTTAATCATATTCTGGAAAAAATTCTTAACCAAACAAAACTCTTAACAACCTTTGTAGCCTTAACAACTCTCAATGGTAATTTTTAACATACTTTACAAGCCCCATGTTATTAGCCAACTTCCAAAAAAAACATTTAGAAAAATAAACAGTTTTCAACAAACTCGACAAATTTTGAATCCTTGTAATTTGTTATCTCGAAAAGGGCTTGCTAACAATAAAAAAAAAATAAAAAAAATAAGCATACAGTTTGTTTTAAAAATAGACAAACCAGATTTACCAACACGTTGTTCCTCCCATAAAATCGACAATAACAATCCTAGCGACTTGAATAGAACAAAACCAAAGAGGATGGTTCAGATCACAGACATGGTGTTTGACAGGAACTATTTATTGTTTCATAACAAAATCTCACATTTTATCTTACGACACAGCGTAACACTAATTCAGGATAAGTCTTTTCAGACTCAGGTAATTTATAACAATTTATATGCTTTGATATTCTTTGTCAAAAAAGGATACACGAGAAAACAAAACAATGACCAAGCTTCAAACAAATTTTCCATGATCTGTTCTTATACACTTAAATAGCAGACAACCTACTGCCCTATAATGCATTTCTGTTTTCCATATTACAAAATCTCAAACTGGATCATTTGAACATCATACGAAGCAAAGCTTTTAGACATAAAGCCCAAACGTACTGCACAAACAATCATAGAATGTAAATCTAGAACGCGCCTTCACTATTTGTGAGGATTTAGCTAAAAAGATATGCTACTAAGTTAAAAACCTTTCCAAAATCTTATAGTAGTGATTTTCAAACAAGCAGTAACGAGAAGACAAAACTCACAACAAATCTACTCGAAATTGCAACATGAACCAATTAACACATACCTAGCACAAGGAAGATTTTAAAACCAATCTTGACATTCTTACTACTTTGTGACCTCATTTATATTTCAATATTGCAACATTTCAGAATCCATACAAACACTTGTTTAGATGCAGGTTTACATCCTAAAGGGTTAGCAATTTGGCTTTTGAAACTCACAACTTGCGCCAAAATCTTTATGTACTGTTTTCTCCTAGAATTATGATAAAAATAGTCCCTCCAGATTAATGGATGGAGTTTTTTTTTTTAAAAAAAGACAACAGGATGCTGGTATGTTTGAGAAGTTAGACTGCCATTTTTTGCCAAAGTGTTGTTAGCTCATCTCAACCATTCTAATAACAAACAGAAGACAAGCAGGTTCAAACGAACATAACTGAATAAATAATAAGAAACATCACTACGTTTTCTTTTTAGTTTGATAACCCGAAAATGAAATGTAAGACGAGGATGAAGATGATTACTAACTTAGTTAGCCATATAACAAGAGCAACTCGCAAAACAGAGAAATTAGCCAAACGACGAAGTCAGACACAGATTTGACGAATTTAATTTTCACGAATCGGTAAATTTTCCTTTCAAGACAAGTAACTTTTCCCTATTCAAAACAGCAAGTTTTTTTTTAATCAAAATAGTATCCTTTTCTCTAATCAAAATAGTAACCTTTTTCTCTTATCAAAACAGTAACTTTTTGACCAGAAAACAGTAACTTTCTTTTTCGGAACAAATGTAGCTTTCTAACGCATAAAGCATATTTAGTTAACTATGAAAAACTTCAGAAAATCAATAAACAAGAGTCATCTTAAGTTAAGAAGGTCTCATGGACATGGCAAAGAAAAGAGATGACAGATACACACAAAATATTCTTCTCGTTATGGACCTGCAATAATCTATTATCTCATTAACTAAGCTATGACCTCAACTACAAATATGGTAAAATAATATGCTAAATCATGGCTTTCCATGGTCACGAAACAAAACACACATTCACATTTTTATATCTAACGAGCACGATGTCTGCTAGTAGAGGAAAGACAGAGTCTCTTGATAATTTATTCGAGCATTCTATTTCTTTAAAAGAACTTGAAGACTAGGCTATTTACAACATGTCAAAACAAATATAACTGGCGACATATTCTTGCATCTCAACACACTCAAAATTCCAAATTTCGAAGAGTAGAGCTGGCAGGGAAAACAATAACCTCTTCTGAGCAATGAAGTAAAAGATTTACAAGCAATAACGTTACTCCAACGTCAGCGAGTTTCGATTAGTTCAAACTTGTGCAAATCAGTAGTTTCCTTCAGAAACGTCGTAATTCCTTTGTTTTAAGTTTTACATACTGATCTTTCATCAAAATAACGAGAAGCAGATTCTAACACCCTTTAAACAGAAAACTAAAGAAGGAAACAATATTTACAGGTTCTAATTATACACTTAAAACAGAAAATAAATGAACGACGATAACATCCAAGCAACTAGATATTTATCTAAGAACTGAAATGAGAAGAAATTTAGGTCGATTACTGACCTTCTCCGGGACAGCGAACTGAGGCTATTGTAGTTGTCGAATCTCCGAATCCGCTTGAAGTGGTCTTTGCTTAGCCAAGAACTAAAAGGAGGGATTTCGATAATCAAAACTTTGAGCGACAATCGAAACTTAGAGTAAAAAATAAGTTTTTTTTTTTCTGAGAAAACCAAGTTTTTAGCCGAGGGAATTTTATGATGGAAAACTTGAAAAAAATAACAGGGATCTTTTTGTGGTTCTTCCCCCTCTTCTAAAACAGCCCATGGAGGCTGGTATTTATAGCCAAAGTCTTAGGTGTTTCAACAGCTTGTTCATGAGGCTTTTGCCTTGGAATTTCGGATTAAAGGGAGGGAAATTCTGATATTTCAAAAAGATGAAATGATGAAGAAAAGTGACGGATTCTCACCTTTTTCAGAGGTGAAGTGAAAGGAAAGAGCTGTTGGGGCCAAAAATCCGAAAGTTTTCTCATCAAACCGAACTCTGAAGATGGGGTGAGGCTGTTATCCATCGAATCATCCTTGTATTCACAAGATTCTCACATTTGCCCTTTTTGGAAGTTGAGCAAGCTAGTTTGCAGAGTATTAATGGCTCTATAATCTCGTAGAGAGGGTGAGGGGACTGAAGAGACGTGATGGTGGTGGCGTCAAGGATGGCTTTTGTACGCTGGTCCGTCGATGGAACCGGCGGTGATGGGAGATGGCGTCGTTTGGTTAGGGCTGTTCGTTTGAAGAGGAGTGTAGGGATTTGGTTAGGGCTGTTAGGTTTTGATTAGAGTAGAAAGAGTTAGGGGTTTTAATTTAGGTGTTGGGCCGGGTAGGTGGATGTTGGGCTGAGGGGTTATGGGCTGCTGATTTTTGTTAAAGGGAGAAGGGAATTGGCCCAATATTATGTAGATGAATTAATCATCCTAATTCCTTTTCATTTTGAACTAATTAAAATATGCTTCTTTGTCCTAATTAATTCTCAAAAATTGTGTACATATGAAAATTATAATACAAGTAATTTAATATACGTATTTAGTTAAAAATAGAATAAACGATGATCAACATAGTAATAAATAGGATTAAAGAAAAAATGCCAACGCCAATATTGATATAGGAATATCAACACTATTTTTTGAGTGATTTAATTGTAAAGAATGATGTTTAGTCCTTTTAAATTATAAAATATGATGTTTGGTCATTTTTAAGAAACAATAAAAATGATCTTAAATTAGAGAAATAACATCTCGAAAATTAGTGTAATAATGAAAGAAAATATTCCAAACTCATTTTGGGGTATTTTCAGGACTGAGAAGCATAGTGAAATTAATTAAACGAAAAAAGAGGGCCAAAATTGGGTGTCAACATACGTTGCCTGGAATTTAGATCTCTCTGAGTAAACATATGTTGCAAACTACGATGATTAGTGAACACCTCACAATGGACCACATATAAATAATGCCTCAAGATCTTCAAGGCGGAGACCACTGCCAATAACTCTAAATCATACGTAGGGTAGTTTCTCTCATGAATCTTCAACTGTCTTGAGGCATAAGCGATGACCTTTCCCTCCTGCATCAACACAACACCCAAACTAATACTGGATGCATCACAATAAACAGAGTAGTCCTTGCCCTCTACGAGCAGTGCCAAAATCGGAGCCGCAGTCAACAAAGCCTTGAGCTTTTGAAAGCTCTCCTCGCAACCATCAGACCACTGGAAAGGAACCTCCTTCTGAGTCAATCTTGTCATAGGTGACGCAATAGCAGAAAACCCCTTCATGAACCGGCGATGATAACTGGCCAACCCCACAAAGCTACGAATCTTAGTCACGGTCTTGGGCCTCGGCCAATCTCTAACTGCCTCGATCTTTTTGGGATCAACCACGATCCCCTCCTTCGTCACAACATGGCCCAGGAATGCCGCCGACTCCATCCAAAATTCACACTCAGAAATTTTTGCATAAAGATCCTTCTCTTTCAACAAACCAAGGACAATCCTCAAGTGCTGCTTATGCTCCTCCCGGCTCTTTGAGTACACCAGATGTCATCAATGAAGACAATAATGAAGGAGTCCAAGTATGGCTTGAAAATGCCATTCATCAAAGTCATAAAAGCTTCCGGGCATTCGTAAGCCCGAAAGACATCACAAGGAACTCGTAGTGACTATAACGAGTCCTAAAGGCCGTTTTAGGAATATCTTCAGCCCGAATCTTCAACTGATGGTAGCCCGATCTCAAGACAATCTTTGAAAACATAGAAGCATCCTGAAGCTGGTCAAATAGATCATCGATGCGAGGAATAGGGTACTCATTCCTAATGGTCACCTTGTTCAGCTGTCGGTAGTCAATACACATCCTCATGGTACCATATTTCTTCTTCACAAATAGCACAGGAGCACCCCAATGGGAGATACTCGGTCTAATGAATCCCTTGTTCAGAAGATCCTGAAGTTGCTCCTTCAATTCTCTCAACTTAGCCGGCGCCATCCTATAAGGTGCAATAGAGATAGGACGAGTGCCCGGCTCCAAATCTATACAAAAATTGATATTCCGATCGGGCCGCATACCCGACAAATCGGCAGGAAACACCTCCGCAAACTCACAAACCACTGGCACAAACTCAAGAGACGGGGAATTTGCACTAGTATCACGAACATACGCCAAGTAAGCTAAGAAAACCTTATCCACCAGCTTCTTCGCATGAAGGTAGGAAATAGTCTTTCTCGGGGCAGGGCTAGGAGTACCCCTCCACTCTAATCTAGAAATCCCGAGCATGGCCAAAGTAACATTCTTGGCATGACAGTCCAAGATGGGGTGATATGGAGATAACCAAGTCATGCCCAATATAATGTCAAAGTCTAACATGTCCAGGTTCATCAAATCTACCCACGTGTCATATCCCATGAAAGTAACTAGACAATTTTGATAGACTCTATCAACCAACATGGAATCCCCAACCGGAGTAGACATATATATAAGCAGGTCAAATCCCAACCCACAGAGTGATAAGTAGACACATATAAATAAGTAGACCGTGGATCAAATAAAATCGAAGCCGGCCGATGACGAACAAAAATAGTACCTGAGATCACAACATCTGAAGCCTCTCCTTCTGGTCTACCCGGAAAAGCATAACACTGCGCGTCACCCCGGCCGCTCTGAACAGACTGTGCCCCACCTCTAGAGCCATGAGTACCACCTCTCCCGGACTGGTGTCTTCCTCTAGATGACTGAAAACCACAGTGACCTGACTGAGCGCCGCCCCTCCCTAAAGAACCACCCCGGGTACCAGTAGACGCCAGAGTCTTCGGAGCCTGAAACCTGGAACCCTACTGAGCCCCACTCTGTCTAGCACGAGGGAAAAATCTAAAAATGTGTCCTGAATCGCCACAAACCCAGCAAACCCTAGGCTCGAAAGACTGATGAATGGAGGCTGAAGATCCGAAAAGGCTCTCACGGGCAGCTGAACTAGAAAATGAACCTCCCTGAGACTGGCCAACCCCGTATCCACCCTGCCTGGGATGACCACTAGAAGAAGTCTGCAAAGCTGACTGCACCGGACGACTGGGGGCCGAATGATAGGACCTCGAAGACTGACCCCCACCGCGGTAACTAGAAGAGCCACCATACTACCCTTGATAACGGGCCTTCTTCTCACTCGATCCTCCCTGAGCTCGGACCTGGGCAGCCTCAATACTAATGGTATGATCAACAACCTTCTGCCAAGAAGCCTCAGTAGTCACATGCTGAAGACAGTGAATATGAATATCAAGAGAGAGTCCATTCACAAATCTGCGGACCGTCTCTTAATCCGTCGGAATCATATGGGTAGCATACCTCTCCAAAAATAGAATCCTAGCCTCATACTCGGCTACAGATATCCCCCTCTGCTGAAGGTGAGTAAACTCCTCCTTACGCTGCTCTCTCAAGGGGCGAGGTACATACTTGTCAAGAAAAACCTGATGGAACTGAGCCCAAGTGAGAGGAGGCGAACCAACTCGCCTACTCTCCACATAATACCTCCACCAAGTTTTCGCATCATCGCGAAGCTGGAAAGTGGTGTAGTTAAATCCATGGGTCTCCACAATACCCATCTAGTAGAGACGTTTATGCATATCTACAATAAACTCGTATGCGTCCTCACCCCAGGTGCCGTGAAACTTGGGCGGCTCCATCTTCAGGAACCTCCAAATAAGCTCCTGATTACGATGAGTCAATGTCTGCAAAGCAACTGGCCTCGGAATTCCCTCAGGGGCACGAAATCCATTTATGCGCGGGGCCATAGCAGCGGCAGGCTGCATCTCAGGAGGCTGTCCCTGCTCCGAAATGTGCAGACCTTCCTGAGTATGAGAACCTTTAGTAGCAACACCCCCAGCAGTTTGCTGGCCCTCCAAATGAAGAAAAATACGGGCCAATGTATCGTGAACCACTGGGTTTGACATATACTTGGGGTGAGTCTAGGATGGCCCCAAACCTCCCCCATCCTGCTCCTAAACCTCGGGCTCACACTCAGGAGATAGCGAGGGCGCCTGTCTCTATCCAGCTACAGGAGTCCTGTCCCTGGCTGGTGCAGCACCGCGACCTCTGGTACGGCCACGACCCCTAGCTCGTCCTCGACCTCTCCCTCGAGTGCCGGCCACAACAACGGGCTTGGGCTCGACATCCCTCGCATGACCAGCTCGTGTATTCATCACCATCTGAGAGAGAATAGATATGAATCAGATACCAATTCAAGTGTTCTAGATACTAATCAGAATAAAGTAGCATGAAAGAATCAAGAAAATTGAGGTTTCTTAAATGCCTAATAACATCTCGCAGATAAGTACGAAGCTCATCGTACCCATCCACAAGACTCTATTAGGCATGCTCTAGTACTTATAGACCGGGTAACCTAGGCTCTGATACCAACTTGTCACGACCCAAATACCGCTAAGTCGTGCGGGCACCTACCATATCCCACCTTGGTAGGAGAACTCTTCCCTTAATCAGTTATACAACAAGAATTACTATATAATGCGGAATTAATGAAGAGTCTAACATATCCTATAAATACCAAGTGCGGAATTCCCAATTCTAAGTACAACCCAAGGAAAATGGTCAGAAATAGTACAAGAGCCACTAATTAACGTGTCTCAAAAGTAGAAATACTGTCTAAAGATTAAAGTAAGACAAGTAGTAAAGAAGGAGTTCTAGGGGCAGCAGACTCATCCAATAAGCTCACCCTAGCAAACTCCGTAGATAGCCTCGGGATCAGTGTCGAGGTGCAGAAGTGGTACCAATCTCGTACTCTGCACCCAAAAAGAATGCAGCAAGGTAGGGTCAGTACAAACACAAGTACTGGTAGGTATCATAGGCCGATAACAATTAGCTAGCATATACACAGGAAGAAACTGAAGAATAGACATGCTCGCAATCAAGTACAAGTAAAAATCACAATCCAATATATCAGTCCAAATATAGAAAGACATATACAGAATCCAAGGCATAAAAGGATGATATGAAGAATGAATACGCAACGCAAGGCAATACAATACAATACAATGCAATTCCTGTACACACATGCTATGGCGGTGTAGATCGTCGCCCAACAGCCATGACCCATGGGGGACCCGCGAAGTCCATGTACCACTCTCACGATCCCGGTAAGGACCTCGGGCCTCGTATACTCTCTTCCTTATCATCACTTCCAATCAAGTCACAGCACAACCATATAAGGCTACAAGCCCACAAATCAGTCAACAATACCAACCTAGTCCATCCCAACTTCATACACGAAAGCGTACTTGCTTTCTCCGACAGTATCTAACTGTACATATGTTTCGCTAATCAAAGTCTAACCAAAAAGGTAAGCCGTAACATACCTCAATGCCGAGCGAGTGCCACGGACAATCAAACCAATGCCTTTCCTTTGCGTAGAGTCTCTGAACGATCAAAATCTATCAAATATGTGATCTACGTTAGAATACGAATCTGAGGACACCCATATTGCTATACTTATATCCAAAACCCAAAAGTACACCCCAAAAAGTGACCACGGACCCACAAGGGTAAAACTGGATTTTTCTTTAAAAAAAAAAAGAAGTTTCATTCATAACTTAAGGGTCATATATCCTGAAAATTAGCCAATTTCATCCATAATGACTCTCAAATCATAAATTCTCAATTCTTAAGACTAGGACTCGAAACCTTTAATTACCCCAAAATCTTAACTTCGGATTAAAATCTAACTTCCACAACTCAAATACCATGAATTTAAAGGCGTACATACAATTCAATACATCTAGTACTTAACTACATATAATGCATTATACACTGGCTATCAATAGTATTATATTCAAATACATAAGCAAAACATGTATACACAATTTTATGGCTAAACGAAAATATGGTCACTGAAGTATGAAAGTTAAGAAAAAAAAAAGGGTTACACTGATGCATGTTTACGGGAACAAATCCGATAGTGCTACGATAATATAAGCAAGAAATAGATTTTGCAGGATATGCAAGGCTATGTAATACAAAACACCATATATGGGTTTACTACGTTACACACAGACATAGTTCTATCCATTATTGACCCAAAATTATTACTCCATCCATAAAAATCAGAAACCAGTAGAACCCAATGTAGATAATGAATTCAATCCCCTAAATAATATTAAAATAATATCTCTCAACAATAATATACTGCAACATACGTAATACCCATAACAATGCAACATTCCCGTACTCTTTTCTCAATTTTTAGCCAAACATGTATCCTAATCATTAACCTAATGATTACCTTATTTAAATTACTACTAGTACAACAATTCAATTCAATAATCACGCGACTTGAGTTAAATAATTTACCTGCAAATAGTTATGATTTCCTTGTTGTGCAGAGTTCGTGCGTAATGTATTCTTAACTGCCCCTAGACCCTTTTTTTTTACTATGCAATTAATGAATTAAGACTCTATATATCAGGTCTTCCACAGATGGGCCAGCAAGGAAAAGATATGTGGGCCTAGTCTGATTATTTATCACAGTAGCGTCCTTAATTCATTTATTTCCGTAACCACTTAGTCTACTTTAAAATTTACCCACTCCGTCAAATAATATATTTACCAACTTATACCTTATATGGGTGCAAATAATATTCCTATGAATAAACTATTCACACACGGTAAATAAATATATATACAAAAATTTACCCGTCGATTAAATGGCCGAGTCACCAATTACCGCAAGCTATAAACACTAAAATAAGACCACAGAAAAGTGTTTTAGGAATATTAGATCTAAAAGTGCTAAACGATCAAATGGGTCGTTACAGTTTCTTCGCCCAATTACCAAACTCTTGCTTCTAGGTGATTTTACAATCTCAAATAGATATAATTAATATCATTCTTCATCACCCATATGATTACAATAACCCTAAGTCAAAAATCCAAACCATACAATAGTTCATACGTTTCTTACTATCTAGCCCATTAACTTATCTCTCAAGAACATAGAGTCCATAATCAACAACTCAAATCTATAATTGATTGGAAATAGGAAAGTATTACATACCTTGATCACTCCAAAGCTTTTGGAGAAAAATCCCAAAAATATTAACTTGAATCCTTGAGAAGGGTTTTTTGAGAACCTTAGGATTGTAGAGTAGAATCTTGTTAAAAATCCGTAAATGGGTTTTAATACTTACTAGTATGATGGAATAATACTTGAGGTTTGAGGAAGAATTCACTTTAGAAGGTTTGGGGAAGTTCTATGGTATTTTCTCTTCAAAAAGTCGGCTAAAGCTGAAGTAGAATGAAGGTTTAAGAAAATTTCACGTTCTGGGGTTTTTATGGATGAGAAAGGCGCGTGACACATCCTGTGAATTGCGCGTTTAACCCGTGAAATGCAGTCCTAATGCACGACGTGTCAGAGGGGCATGATTTTTGGTGTTCAGTCCTTTCGGGATTAACCACAGGATGATCCTGCGAAACGCAGGTTAGTAAAACGGCCATAACTCTTTACTCATAGGTTCGTTTGGGCTCCACAATATACCTTTGGAAAGCTATTTCAAAGGTCTACAACTTTCATTTTTGAGTTTTCTCAAATTCTCAAAGTACATATCGAAAACGTAGCCGATTCTATCTAATCTTAAGCACCTCACTATTCGTCTTGATTCCAAACCAACTATTTCCACCCAAACTCATACCTATGAGCCTTCATATGGATAAAATGTCACGTTAACACTCATTTAACATATTCACTCCTAACTCGAATTTACGGAGTGTTACATTATCTCCCCCTTGGGATCATTCGTCCTCGAATGCTTATGCTGGTTGTAACTACAGCTAAATCTGGATTATAAACGTGACTGATGGAAACATATGGACACTAAACTGACAAGAACACGTGACTACTGAACTGAATGAATGCTGAACTGAATAAATACTGAACTGAAGGACTACTAAACTGAATAAACACTGAGCTGACTGAATACTGGACTGATTGAATACTGATAGACATGGAAGTTATAATTAAGGATCTAAATGAAAAGGTTAGTTACCTTCAACATTTTCTGCTTGCTCTTCAAAGAGATGGGGATATCTGGACTTCATGTCCTCTTCGGCTTCCCACGTAGCCTCCTCAACTTTCTGATTTCTCCATAGTACTTTCACTGAAGCAATCTCTTTAGTTCTCAACTTGCGGATCTGACGATCAAGAATGGCCACTAGGATCTCTTCATAAGACAGACTATCTTTATCCGCTTAATCTCTATGGGAACTACAAGAGAGGGGTTTCCCATGAATTTCTTCAACATTGACACATGAAACACCGGATGTACAGTAGCTAACTCTTGTGGCTATTCTAACTTATAAGCCACTTGTCTGATCTTTCATAGGATTCTATATGGCCCAATATAGCGGGGATTAAGCTTCCCCTTTTTCCAAATATCATAACGCCTTTCATAGGCGAAAATTTCAGAAACACCCAATCATCAACTTGGAATTCTAAATCTCTACGCCGCACGTCCGAATAGAACTTTTGGCGACTCTGAGCTGTTTTCAACCGCTCCTGAATTAACTTAACTTTCTCCATGGCCTGATAAACCAAGTCTGGCCCTAACAACTCTGCTTCACCAACCTTAAACCAACCAATTGGCGACCTACATCTTCGCCCATACAAGGCCTCAAACGGTGCCATCTGAATAATAGAGTGGTAACTGTTATTATAAGCAAACTAAGAGACAAATGGTCATCCCAATTACCTTTGTAATCCAGGACACATGCTCTCAACATGTCTTCAAGAGTCTGAATAGTACGCTCTGCCTGGCCATCTGGACGGATTTGAGTGTATTCTTCACTTTTTTTTTGGTGTAGATATAATGTATTTTGTTTTTTGCTGGAGATCCGATTGGATTCTCCATTTTTAAAAACAGAGATTTGACCGGATTTGATTGTATTATTCATTTTTGAGTTTAAATACAGTGTATTCATTTGTATTTCTATATTCTGAAGGAGAAAACTGTGTATCTGAAGTGAAGCGAAATTTGGAGATATTATTATACATTATATTTATAAAAGGATTTGAACTTGTTCTTCATTTATTTGAGTGTAATTACTTTCAAATACAATCGAATAAAAGGATTCTTAGTGTTAATATAGTCGAATACATTCAACTTTATGACGCCGGTGGGCGACCCTGCTGATCGGAGGTCAAATACATTCAAATACAACCAAAACAAAAGGATATATCAATTTATAAATACACTAAAATACATAGCTCCGTCTGTATTTAAATGCGCTGGGATACAATCATTTTGAATGCAGTCAAATACACGTGACATCAGATAAGGTTGGATACAAGTGAACAGTGTACTTAAATACACTTAAATACATGTGAATTGCCTAAATGTAGCTACGAACTGTAAATAAGGAAAAGATAGCTACTATTCACTAAGAGCTCCTAAAATGTAGTTATTTGTGTAAGTTACCCTTTATATAAATACCATTACAAGTGTTGGGATACGCACACTAAAAAATTCCTTTTAAGTGGAGTTTTTTGAATTCATTAGAATGATTTTTAGGCTGTGGAAATAGGTTAACCATCTGCTTTATGCCGGTTGAGATGGTGGGGGTGCTTCTATTTCATCCCAAAATACAATAGACAAGATAGGACAAAGAATAAGAAAACCTTAAAATTGTCAAATTCAGGAATAACTTCCAAAGCGGAGATTATAATCAACAGCAACACATCTTAATCAAATTTTGTGTAACTCATCAAATGAATATTTAAATATTATTTATAGATTCTTAAAGCATTTATACTGTTTAGAATGAGATACACGTGCAGCGCACGTGTTTAAACACTAGTTATTGAAAAAATTACACATTATGATTCGTATTAAGTGAGGGCTATTTTTGAAAGTTTAAATATACATGGAATGATCTATTTATTTTTGGGTGTTGATTTAAAATCGGGGGGTTCCCTTTAAAAGGTGAAAGGGGTATTATGAACCTAAAAAATTAATTAAGGGGTTAGGTGAAATTGACCTTGAACTAATTAACTATAGTAAATTTATATGATCTTATGCAAACACCTGATACAGGTAAATATTTACCCTCTAGAACATTTTTTTTCGAAGAAGGGAAGATTTAAAACATACAGACGGAAGTTAATTTCTAAACTATGAAAATATAGAATGTGAATATTTCCTTTAACTGTTTAATCAATACTTTAATATTTTCTTGTAAGATGCTACTTATATATGAGAAAAAATTTAGCTCTTATGCAATCAAAGATCGACACATTAAACGAAACCATAAGACGGTTAATTGAATTGAGACTATTGGAAAAAGGAGTTCTTGGACACTAATTAATTAACGGTCTATTAATTAGTCCAACTCTTAACTGTAACATAACTTACATAAATACCATTATGAGTGTTTAAAACGCACACCTGAACATCCCTTTTAACTTAGTTATTTTTCTATAAATTAGATTCATTAGAATGATTTTTAGGTTGTGGAAATAGGTTATTCATCTTCTTTATAGCGAGTAAGATGGTGGGCTGCTTCTTTTTCATCCCAAAATACAATAGACAAGATATGACGAAGAAGAAGAAAACCGTAAAATCGTCAAAATCAAGAATAACTTCCAAAGCGGAGATTATAATCAACAACAACACATCTTCATCAAGCTTTGTGTAACTCATCAAATGAATATTTTAATATTATTTATATTATCTGAAAATATTTATATTATTTAGAATGCAATACACGTGCAACGCACGTGTCTAAACACTAGTGATTGAAAAAAGTACATGTTATAATCCATATTAAGTGAGAGCTATTTTTGATACTTTAAATATACATAGAATGATCCAATTTATTTTTGGGTGTTGATTTAAGATCAAGGGAGTACTCTTTCAAAGGTGACGGGGGTATTATGAACCCAAAAAGTTAATTAAGGGGGTTAAGTGAAATTTACTCTGAACTAATTAACTATAGTAAATTTATATGATTTGATGCAAACATCTGATACATGTAAATATTTACCCTCTAGACAATGTGTTACGGTTCGCATTTTCGCGGGCGGGGTTAGTGCTCGGAAAAGCTACTTCGAACTTGTTGGTGCTCTGTCGTACTTTGTTTTAAAAAAGTCGCCACCTAATTTTTAGGAAATTAGAAAAATCAGTTTTGAAGGATTTATTCAGACATCGTGAAAAAATCCTTCTTAATCCAAAGTTCTAGGTAAGGGTTCTGGTGATCTCCTAGGGAAGGTGTTAGGCACCCTAGTATTAAGGATCCATATTATACGGTTAACCTTCGAATTTCAATGTGTGAGTACTTGCATGAACTGTTTATTTCCCGAAAAAAAGTCTGTCATTTTGCATATCATTTTTTTTAAAAGAATTGAATATATTCCCTTTACATATAGGGTATTTAGGCTCGGATTTATAATATCCGAATAAAATTAATTCCTTTCATATATAAGGATAATAGTGGATATTGTAAAGATAAAAAGTCTTTTAAAAGTGTGGGATGAATAATTTGTTCATGCTTGACTCACACATGGTCCGGGTTAGTCCGTTTTTTAGAACGTCCTTATCTAAAAATTTATGTTTATAAATAGTTTACACGGATTTAATTTACAAGAGTCTGATTTGTATAACCAACTAACTTTTGGTCTTTGAAATTTATCTTTAAAACCAAATTGTTTATAACCTAAGAAATATTGTTTTTGACATGGGCTTTGGCCTAAACTTATGTCCCCTTTTTTCTAAAAAAATAATTAAGGTCTGTTGGGTTTTTTGGCCCAAGTTTTATTTCTTTTTAATTATTGGGCTTAGCCCAAAACATGTTTTTCTTTTATCCTTTTTTTCTGAAAAAATTGGTTAAGTTGGCAGTAAAAAATCTAACTTTTAGGTTGGGCCTTAGCCCTCAAAAACTCAATCTTTTGTCTGAATTAATCCCAAAAAATATGTCTTTTGATACAAATACACTACATGCGCATAAATTTAGAAATTGTTTTCTGTCTGATTTTTTGGTCCAAAAGAAAGAACTCTTTTCTGATATTTTAAAAGCATATTACTGACACACATTTTGAAACCTATTTTCTCTACCTGGACTAAGAAGAGCTTTTTAAAAACTGAATTTTACAACTAGGGAAAATTGTTCTTCTAGTTTTAAAAATATCAAGCCTGGTTTTCTTTGCTTAGGAAAAATGATGACAATATATATTTAGATCCTTTACTGATTTTAGCCATTTTATTCTTTCAAAACGTTTATATTAATTCGAGTTTTGAAAAATCACGTTGGGGGGCCTAAGGTCGAACTAAACGGCATCTATACCGTTCACCTAAGATGCCTAGTCCAAACCATAAATGATTCCAATAATAACATGAGTTTTGTTTTACAATCATACAAATACAACACTTTAAATAAGAGAACTATCATAACGAAATTTAAAGAAAAGAGGGATATGTTAGGGTGTACCAAATCCCTAATGGACCATTTTTACCGATGGTTGGACCTTCATGTCATTGTCACCCATGACTGGGCCTTCCATAATATTAGCTTCCTTTTTTCTCTTCTTGGACTTAACAGGTTTTGAAAGAAAATTTCCTATTGGGCCTTTGGCTTAACAAGTTAGTTGGACTTCGGCCCAAATAGCCATGCAGTAGGAAGGGGGGGGGGGGGGGGGGGGGAGGAACCAAATTAGTCTATATTTACTGAGCCTATTACTAGCATAATTACACACATATATATATCCAATTTGATTACAAGTGCACAACTAAAGGACTTGATCATACACTATTGGCTTTCACTAAAAACTCCAAATCATACCATACCAAAAGGAAAAGGTTGTCACCACCCTTATTCCCGACATCGCACAAGTTACAAGGGGTTTCACGAACCCCAGGCCTTGTCACGACCCAATTTAAGATCGCGCGAGCACCTACCTTTCCCTCCTTGGTGGGGGACCCTCAATTAATAACACATCTATCAAGTAGAGACAGTTCATTTATTCCAATGAATATATAATTAACAACGTAATTCAATTATTAAATAGACTCAAGATCTGAAAAAGATTACAATAGTTAAATAATTACATGACTCATTCCATATACCACAACCTGGTCTAGACTATTACAAGAGAGATTAATTGTAAATTTTAGAATGGAATACAACTCTAAGACTAATCCTTCATCCCGGAATGAAGTGGGAGAAGATCTTCAAGATAGGTATCGTGCATCTCCCAACGTATCGCAATCAATCACCTGAAACACTCTACACCCCAACGGGATGTAGCAAGAGCAGTATCAGTACAATCAACGCGTACTGAGTAAGTATCATAGACCGACAATGGTTAGAAACACATATTAGTAAAAGAATTCACAAATAAGTAGGATAAGCAACTAGATCAACACCATACATCTATTTACCACACGCTATAACATCAAGACTCTTAAATCATGCAAACCTTTCACCAATCAATTTCACAACAATCTTACGATAGTCATATACCATTAAGCCATTCATTCTTAGCACAGGAGTCTACTCATCATTAAGGTATTCCTTATCCTATATCCTTTTGTAAGCCAAACATATAATTGATCCTACAAACGATCTAAGAGATAAGTTAACAGGTATAAGGCAACCATAATCGTAATCAGGTACACATCATCGCCTAAGTAGAATATCTAAACCCAATTATGCCACATTCCAATAGGTCCAATCTGAATCCAACATCACAAGTAAAAGCACCAAATCAACTCAATATAAGCCGTGATGCAATGCAATGTTGTGTACACATGTACTCCGGGCGAAAGTATCGACGTTTCGATAGCACAACCCAACGTGACTCGCGAAGTCTAAGTGCCACTCGTCCTGGATCTTTGCCCAACAGACAGACGAGATCCGGATCTTTGCCTAGGGGGGTTCTCACCGGCACCACCCTGGGGGACCCGCGGAGTCCATGCACTCACTCAATCCATGATTCTGGGACTAACATCAGATATCGGACTGTTACATCACTCTCATTTAAAAACCGAGCCCAGCTCATCACAGTGTTTCATCAGGTACCAACAATGTATCAACAGTATATCATGAGAGTGCTTGCAATGTATGTATCAACATCAATAATAATGGGTACGCCAACAATATATCAGTGTCACAAGTACCAACATGGGTACGCCAACAATATCATGAAAAACTGCACAAGTCATATAGAACTCTATCCTCGTATCAACGTCAACCCGTAAGATACTACAATATCACAATCAAGAAGAAACAACAGATTCTAATATCTACTAACAACACATGGCATCAAGCCAACATAATAGGACAATCAAGTCACAACATAATATTACCACTTTCCCTTTTACTACCTATCAATCATTACTATATGATAATTTCACCTTCTACTTACATGACACCACTACTATCAATCTAGAATTAATTCACAATCATTGGTAAATTTTATCCGCCCAATATTGATTAGGTCCACTATAATAGCATAGCACAATCTAGGCGCATCTTATAGAAATTTCTCACTCAAGCCATAGAAAAGTATGAATCACTTCTTTCAAGTCATATAGAAACCATCGTTACTCAAGGAAACCAATTCAAAACATCCTAAGGAATCTACAGGACACAAGCCCGAACACACAAATCACACGACAATACCATCATATGGATCCATCCCAAATCTCCAACTCCTACACATGCATTCTCCGTTCCTTCTAATACATGAATATGGAAGACTAACCGGAGTCTACCAAAAAGGAAAGCCGTAACCTACCTCAAGGCCGAGCGGGTGCCACACGCATCCATTGATTTTACAATTCGTTCACCACGTCGTAATCCACACGAAGGAACTCGATACCATCATGAGACCCAAAATAGAAATCACCGTTAGAACTCTTGTAAAAGACTTCGAATTGATAAGGTAAATTTGGGAACTTAGCCTACCTCTAGATTTCATTCATAACAACACTAGTTGATTTGTCAACCTCCTTCCATGAATAAGGTCAACTATTTTAAGCCATTAGCTAGGTATAGTTACCATTTTTAAGCTTATCTTTGAGATATCCATTTGCAAGATTTATGGAAGAGACCCATTTATAAACTCGTAAAAAAAATGAGAAACTACGTTAGTAACCATTCTAGGGTGATGAACAAGAGGGAATAATTCAATGAAATCCATATTAAGAACAACTAACCAATCATCTCTTTAAGTCTAGCAAATTGTGATACCCAATCTTTTGGTTTCTAGATGAGGGACTTTTAATAAGAATCACTAATGTGAAGAATGAATGGATGACGTTAGAAGGATCACCTTTACCAAGAAGATATCATTTTTGGCTCAAATAAATGCTCCAAAGGCGGCTGGACTCTTTAGGGTTTTGAAAAATTAGGTCAAATCCCGAAATGGCACTTAAATAGGGAATTTTACTGCGCGTCACCGCTGCAGCGGTTGACCTGCCGCTTCAGCATTCGCAATACCGCTGGGGCGGTCTGACTGGGTCCCAACCCGAATTTCGATGTTTTGATTCCTTCCTATACAAAGGATCCCGCTAAGCAAGATGTCTGCCAGAAATATTTAGCGAACAGAAAGGTCCAGGATTTCACGATTGCGATATTTCAGAATTTCTACAGTAACGACTAAGAGCCCGTTTGGATTGGCTTATAAGTTGCTTATAAGCTATTTTCAAATTTTTGGAGTGTTTGGCTAGCCAGTTTATAAGCCAATTTGTGCTAAAATAAGCCCAAAAAAATAATGTAGCCCGTTTGGCTTAGTTTATCTAAAGCAGCTTATAAGCCAAAAAAAAAAAAAAAAAAATTGGGTTACACCAACTTATTTTTTTTAACTTATAAGCAACTTTTTTTAAGCCCATCCAAACAGGCTCTAAACGGGTCGTTACAAGCATGGCTAGATATCGGGGAGTGGCTAGACCTATCCCCCAAACCACCTCAAACTCTCAAAACTCAGTGTTACCATAGTATACAATCAGAGCCCCAAAGTTATGCACAAGCATCACCACATAGGAAATAGTTTAAATGCAAACAACATTAAAAGTAAACTTCAAGTCATGACAGAGAAATTGAGGCAGATGTGATAATGCCATGATGTATAAAGAATAACATAACATCTTCAAGATACATAGTCAAATAGGTGATACAAACAGACCTTCTTCTTTTACTCATATATACATGTTGCCTACAACTAGCCCATTCTCTTATATACACATAGTATACTTATGATATATACATTTGATGTGTATATCAAGTGTATACCATATGTATATTCCTCTTCCTTTTCATTAACCTATACATATTCTGTGTATATCCACACTCTATGTGTTTAACTTTTAGCCTCAAGATCATTTTATTCACTTAATTAATCCTTGTCCCTTAAAATAGTGTCCAAATATATAAACCAAAGCTGATTCAAGTCTAATTTAATTCCTATACTTCTCAGCTAAATGATTCACTAATTTCCCATATTAACAGACCACATAGTAGTAAGTGAGAGCTGCTTAAATGTGATAACAAAAACACAGTAGGGAGCTACAGATAAAGAGAAAAGATCCTATAACTTAGGATCACCAGGACAAGGTTAGAACACCAAGAAGTCTGAAACTTAGAACAACATTAACTGAACTGAGACTCTGCAATCATATTCTCAGGAGAAAACATAGAAATGAACCTTTATCTTAATCAAGCAACAGTAAGAGCACATTCACAGAAAAATTTCATATAAGTTGCCACTTGAAATAAAAGGAGAAAGGACCAGCTATGTATGTCATCAAGTCTCTCAGCAAAAGGAATGTCATGAAGTTTAACACAGTTTTTAGCAACTCAGGATTTTAACTCCTAACAGGACACTTATGATCAACACTCAACAACCTTAAACTAATCCATTTTCCTAGAAAAAGAAAATAGGATCAACCTATTGAAGTAACCAGTTTCCTCTTTTAACCTCCTAGGTTCCCTTTAGACATTTAGACAAGCTAACTTTCCCGCCCCTTTCTATTTCTATCCTTTGGTGAAATGGTGAGATTCAAGGAAGTCAAATGTACCCTTATGACAGGAAATGCCCCCATGATCCATAGGTTGTGTTATGACACCCCTCATTTGGAGGGTAGGTGGCTTGACTCTTCCCTGCCCCCTCTTTGAGATGTCTTGAAAAGAACACCCTAGGCCAAGTGGTTCAACCTGCTTTTAAGGGTACTCACAGTATCCCCAAATAACAACATCAAACCATTTCAGCTTAACACTATTCATTTTTTAGAACACAAACATAATATTCAATTATTTCATCCCCATAATTTTAGACATGATAGGATTTCAAACACACCAACAGCATAGAATCAAACCTTACCAGACAGAGTACAACTTTACCATTTCAATCCCACTTTACACTACAAGGCACATTAAAGTCTAATGCAACAATTCAAGTTCAAGAATGAGGGTTCTCACCAACCTTTTGTTAACTAGATGCCTTTTTTTCCAAATTCAAATTATATCTAGTACACAACACAGACAGGTCCACACATAAATGTATCACACGGGTTGTTAAATAGATCCATCATAAAGCAAATAGAAAAGCAAGTAGGCTAGACTCTGAGAACATGGATCTAGGCCCTGGTGAATAGCTTACCCCTAAAACTTAGCTGATAGCAGTTTTTAATCCCTTTAATTATGACAAAAATGTGACAAACTCTTACCCTTTGTTTTAACTTAGTTTTAAATAGCATGAAGGCATGATAAACTATCCTTGACCAATCCCAAGATCTCTGTGAATCCCACAGTCATGAGAACAGGGTTTAGTAGACAAGGAAGCCTCAAGGTCATAAAAGAGAAACAAGATAGGGTGAGGTCATCACCTCCCCATCCCTCTCATGAGTCTTACTTTCAGTAAAAAGGGATTAAAGGCCCCACTGGTCATTACCTCCAGTTCATACCTAAGCTCACCTTTTACTCTCCCAAGGCAACCTCAACTCTCTTACCTTATCCTCATGCCTAAGGACAATCACCAAGAACTTGTGGTCAAGACTAGTTTGACACTGCCCTTAAACAGAATTTCATCTAAACACCTAATTGACCACATAAGTTAACAACTTTAATCAACTCCCTCTAGGGTCCCCACTATGCAAAAATATTTTGAATTCCTTTTTTTTTTTTTACATCAATATTTTGAGAAGGTTTGAACACTTTAAGAACTTAAAAGCTTAAGTTCAGACTTAGCACTAACCTTTAGACTCAAACAACTCCTTTTTTCCAGTTGATTAATAATTTTTCAATAGTCAAGAGCACATCAGGACTCAATTATCTTTTTTGAATCCCCTTAGACTTCTTTTGAAAAAAAAAACTCAAACATAAATTAGATACGAAAAAGAGAGGATCTGATAACATGAATGTTAGGACTGAACTCTGTTCAAATGAAACAAACATGACACACAATCATACTAGTTGTATCTAGGTATTCTAATTCATTTAGATGATTTTTTACAACTTCATGAACCTACATTAGCTCCTAATGAACAACTTAAGAACCTGTTACCACATGAATGAACCTTAATCCCAAACTTCATTTTAAGACTCCTATATCATATTCTAGAATGTTGTTGCTTTATATTACCTTTAATATATAACATACAACTACTCAAAGTTATTTAGGTTAATCCAAACAGATTCATATAGACTCAGATCCATTCAGATTCAAACAAGCCCTTCTTGATCTTACTCTAATGCCTTAAACACATCAAAGACTCCTATAAGTATGCCTAGATTCCGTAAACCTTATTTCAGCTTAATCATGATCCTTTATTTGTTTATCCTAATTATAATTCATGCTATCCAGTTAACATAGACAAAGCATACAGACCTATGAAAGTAGATTGAAGAATCAAGTTTGACATAGTCTCATCCAAGAAGGAGCAACTGCCTCAAATGATTTAAAACAGATCATCATAGTACTTTAGCATTCTACTGCATTCAAATAGGATCAGTACTGATTTAAAGGTTCAGTAAATTACTATTATGACTCATGTAATCATGTTCTTGTCATGTTTAAGGTTTGAACAACCAAACAGGAAATTTCAATCATCTAATAGAACACACAACAAGCTGCTTATTCATATCTATAGGACAACATCAACATATTATCTAAAACTCATATATTCAGTCTATATCGACAACTATTTACTAGTGTTAAACATGTACTTTGAAAATAAGGGAAGTAATCTCCACATCCAAACAAGCTAACGAACCTTAAACATTACCCAAGCAACACATTGTCACTTAGTTGAACCAAAAAGTAGTTCAACAACAAACTAACATCAAACAGGCTACTATCACATAAACTAACTACTAAACAATAACAAAATAAGTAAAAAGGATAAAATGTTACATTTTTAAAGTGCAGCTGTGGTAAAAAATTGGACTTGAAAGCCTTTGGTGCTTCCAAAACCACACTCAGCCACACAGACTTGAAAAACAAGAAGAAATAAATTTTTAGAACTCAGAAAAACCTCAAACTAAGTTGAAGTCTTAAAATTTTTTATACTTAAGAGGCTTGAATTCAAAGTTTTTAGCCTTCTTTAATTTTTTCAATTTTTACCGACCTTTTTCAAAAACTACTTTTGTAAGAGGGTTCAAAAATTGTTCCAACCTTCCAAACCTCGATGTGGGACAAATAATCTTTCCCAGGAAATGAACTTACAAAGTAGATCTATGGCTTAAACGACTTATCAACCAAATGAACAGCCAGATCTGAGCCTTATTTGGCTCGATCCAAACCCTTCAACCCTCAACCAATGGAAATCAAGTAAATGAACACAATACCACAGAACTCAGACAAAACAATCAACTTTGACTAAGTAAATTTAAAGAAAAGCAAAAAGGAAAAGGTTTCATTACTTATTTTGGCAAGATTTGGGTAAAAACAACCTCAACATTAATATCTTACAAGAAAATAACGCTGCAAAGCCGCACATCTTACACATGCACTGTGATTTTTCCATTTTTATGACGAGAGAGAAAGGAATTTGCAGGCGGTGGCTACGGTTTTTATGCGGAAGAGGAAAAGAGAGAAAGGGGAAGGGGCGTTTGGTGTGAAATGAGATGATTAAAGGGGTATTATTCCCTTTAGTCATCTGGGCTTATATTTTGGGCCGGGTATCGGTCCATTTTTGGACCGGACCTGGTCCAATTCTTTAAAACAATAGGCTGGCCTTTTTTTTCTTTTCATGTATACAGTGTATACACACGGATATACCTAATATATATACGCACATATAAAGTAAAGTAGGTAAATTAAATAAATGGACAGAAATTAAAATATTGATTATTAGTCACAATAATTCAATTACAAGAGAATTAGGACATAATTAACCCATATAAATAATTTAAAAGTGACTAACTGTGTTAATGGGCTTAAAATTACAAATATGACCTTAATTTATTCTGATCCAACTAATTATTTCAATTATGGCCAAATTTGGCCTAAATTGATTTTAATCTAGCTGGTTATTTCAATTATGACCATATTTGGCCTAATTAGCAGGTTTAAAAATTAAATTGCATTAATGACCTTAATTAATTTAAGCTAATGAATTTGGTTATTTCAACTAAGGCCATTAAGAGGCTAATTTTACAAAAATGACCCCAATTTCCTTAAACCATGAATTGGTCAAATTAATGGCGGCCATAACAAAGACAATTAAATAATTTAAACATCAATTTGCTATAAGGGCCACTTAATTGACTAATTAAATCATTTATAGATAATTATAAATAATTTTTGACAAATTACACAATTATGCAAAATTAAAGATTAAAGGGTGAAATGGTTAATTATCTAAATTACTCAAACTCCATGGATTAAAGGGAATAAAGTATTTTCTAGTTTTGATTTTTGACAATTTAACAATTAAATAATGATTATTATTTTAAAACAAAATGCCTTTTTTTCTTTGATTAAATCTAACACGCATCTCATAAATGTCATAAAAGTACCAATTAACTTCCGAATAACTTTGTGGTGTCATGAAAAACCTTTCATCAATTTAAAGGAGTAAAAATATTGATCTGAACAACCTATAAAAATCATTTAAATCCTTTAAGGTGCATAGTTATTTTATTTACTTTCCAAGGACTCTGAGTAATTAAAGTAAATTACGGGACGTAAAAAATTAGGTGTTAACATAATGCATAACAAACAACATATTTTTCAAAGAAGGAAAGATATAACATATACAGATGAAAGTTAGTTTCTGACCTGTGAAAATATTGAAGGTGGATATTTTATTTAACCGTTTAATCATTACTTTAATATTTCTTGTAATATGCTACTTATATATGAGGCAAAATTTAGCTCTTACGCAATCAAAGATCGGCACATGAAACGAGTCTATGAAACTATAAGACAGTTAACTGAATTGAGACTGTTGGAAAAAGTAATTTTTGGACACTAGCTAATTTACTGTCTATTAATTATTCCAACTCATAATCCTAACGTAATTTATATAAATACCATTATGAGTGTTGGAAAACGCACACTAAAAAGTCTCTTTTAAGTTAGTGTTTTTTATATGCATTAGAATGATTTTCAGGCTGTGGAAATAGGTTTGTCATCTGCTTTATACCGATTGAGATGGTACGGTGCTTCTTTTTCATCCCAAAATATATTAGACAAGATAAAATGAAGAATAAGAAAATCTTAAAATAGTCAAAATTAAGAATAACTTCCAATGCGAAGATTATAATCAGCAGCAACACATCTTATCAAGTTTTATGTAACTCATCAAATAAATATTTTAATACTATTTATATCATCTTAAAACATACATACAGTTTAGAATGAAATACACGTGTCTAAACACTAATTATTGGCAAAAAATACATGTTATAATCTATTAAGTGAGGGCTATTTTTGACATTTTAAATATACAGGCAATGATCCAATTTATTTTTCGGTGAAGGGGGTATTATGAACCCAAAGAATTAATTAAGGGGGTTAAGTGAAATTTACTCTGAACTCGTTAACTATAATAAATTTATATGATTTGATTCGAACACCAGATACAAGTAAATATTTACCCTCTAAACAATGCATAACAAACCAATATGTTTTTCAAAGAAGGGAGGATATATCTAGAGGTGCACGTTCGGGCTGTTCGGATTGAATATGAAAATTACGGTTCAGATATTTGGTTTTCGGATTATAGAAATTACAATCCAAATCCAATCCAAATAACTTTGGATTGGGTTGGATTGTATTTTTTAAGTTTGGTTTTGGATTAATTAGTTTGGATATTTCCGATTTTCGATTTTGACTTTTAAGCCTTTATGACAGGCCACAACAATTAACAACCTCAATTCACTTAATAGTTTTGCCTTAGGATGTATAATTTTCTACATTTAACAAGGATTGAGACCTCCCTACCGCCTATGCTGTGTAACTCCATATTAGATTGATACTCTAATGAGTATAACGTAGGGTACTAATCTATTGGACCTTCGGAAATTGGACTTATTAGCATTGGACACTGATAAGTCGTGGATTTTAAGCTTTGTACATCCACTTCTTATGCCTTTTTAAGAATCTTTACAAGTATTTTTCTGTATTTCTACTAGGTTATTGTGTGTTATCAGGATTTTTGAGTCCAGGGCACAAAAAGGACAAAATGGCATAAAAACAGGGAAAAGAGTTGAGTAAGCGTTCAGTATGCGGCACCGCAAACTCTGGTATGCGGTCGCATACTCATCCTCAGAGTAAACAGTGAGTGGAGCTAAATGCGCAAGTTTGAGAAGACTATGCGGCACCGCAAACTCATTTTGCGGCCACATATCGACTGCCAAGAAGATCGAAGTTGCGGAGAGAATGCAGAGAGTATGCGGTCGCATACTCCAGTTGCGACCCCATACTTGGTCCGCAGGATGTCATTAAAAGTCACTTTTGCACTTTTTGTCCTTCTTCTATAAATACTAGTCCTAGGCTTTTGTGAGCCATATTGAATATTCTCTCCACTTTCACTTTTTGTCTTCCATTAGCATTAAAGGCAAACTTTTTTGGGTAGTGAAGATTCTCACACTCCTTTTTTTCATCTTCTACATTAAACCATTGTAAGCATTATGAATGCTTTCTTTATCTTTGTTTTGCATTTAATGAAGATGAGTAGTTAAATCATTTAGCTAAGGTTGTGGGACCAAATGTGTTAGTTATGTGATTGAGTTTCATATTGATACTCTATTTTACGTGTTAAAGATGTTTTCTATTAACTCTTCAAGCTTTAATGTCTTTTAATGATTGCAAACATTATTTGTGCCTATTTACTTACACTTTGCTTGGAAAAGAGAGTGTAAGTTAGGAAAAGAGATAATAGCAATAATTTGGGGTTTTACACCTATCTAATAGCTTGAGCTAGGACTAGGAAATCTATTTGAGACTAAGTGGGTGTTCTCATGTGCAACATTCTAAGGCTTGGAAAAGCTTAGTGATGAAATTTACTAATTTGGTTGCAAGACTTTTAGTAAGAATTTAGTAACCCATGGTCTATTATATCTACGCATATAAATAAGTTAATTTGATACCCAAGCGCATTACTTTCCATTGGAACTTAACCTTGGTCCCTTTACCAATAGTTTACATTTTATAACAACAAGTCTTAGACATTAATGATCAAACTTCAAACCAATCATTATTATATTCCCTCCTCCCTTGAAATATAGACTAATAGTCGAGCGTTATACTTAGTAAGTATATATCTTCATTGTATTCTCTGTGGGATTCGACCCCAACCTTGTTGGGTTCTATATTTGACAATGACCGCTTACTCCTAATATTAAAGGTGTAATTTAGGCATATCAAACTTTGGCACCGTTACCGGAGAATACGGTCTAGAAATTTACCAATTAGTGTAAAACTCTACTTTTAGTCTTTATTTCTCTTCTTATTTTCGTTTGTTGTTGTGTTGACTCAGGTGCAATGGGGGATAATAACTCTGATGATGAAATGATTGTGGAGCAAGGTGATGCAACCGCCCAGTTCGCCCACCTCCAGTTCAAGGAAACGGAAGTTTCCCTGTGAACAATACTGTGCTACTCAACACTAAGAGCTTATTCGGGGGTCTACCAACGGATGACCCGAATAGGCACTTAAAGAACTTTCTTGGGGTTTGCACTACTTATGTGCATCCAAATGTCTCCGTCGAGACGGTCAGGTTGAGGCTCTTCCCGTTCTCTCTTAGGCTACCGCATGGTTGGATGATCTTCCAGCCAGGTCTATTACTACTTGGGCGGAGTTGACTCAAGTGTTCCTCAAGAAGTTCTTCCCTCCTTCCCGGATATTACAACTCCGTGACGAAATCAACAACTTTTGTCAACTTCTGGTTGAGGCTCTACATGAGGCTTGGACTCGTTTTAAAAAGAAAGTTGAAAGTTGTCTAAAGCAGGGGTTGCTCAATAGCGTTCTTCTCCAAACACTCTATCGGTCACATGATACGATCAACAAATTGGTGGCCAATAATATTGCGGGTGGATCAGTGATGAAAAATTCTTATGCGGTGATGAGTGCTCTCCCAGATAAATTGACTGAGACCAACGAAGCTTGGCACACTAGGGAGTCGGAAGTGGTTGAAGGAGGTCCTTCCAAAATTGTATTATCTCGGGAGGCAATCAAGAAGGAAGAAGAGAGAGATGAGAGCATGGCAAAGTAGGTTACTCAAATGGGTCTTCTCACGAAACATGTGTTGGGTGGAGGCTCCAAGAGAGTTAATGCGGTAGGATCTTACGAAGGGGATTCTACAGATAAACAATGCTTCCAAGTGTGTGAGAAGGAATCCAACTTTATAAACAATCAAGTGGGGGGTTCCCGTCCGAACTACCAAGGTCCTAATCAAGGATCTTGGCGGCAAGGTCAAGGGAATTAAGGTTGGAACAAAGATCATGGGAATTCTCATTGGCAGGACAACAATCAAAGTGGTTACAACAATAATCAAGGTGGTTACAACAACAATTACAACAACCACCAAAGCTCAAATCCTTATGTCGCACCCAAGGGAAACCAAATTATTTCAAGCCAACTATCCACTAGCGACCCCGCTAATTTTAAAATGGAGGATATGCTATCAAGAGTTTTGAAAAAAATGGAGTCAACCGATTCCTTTTGTAAAGAAATGGGGCAAGTGGTGAGTTTTCATTCCACTTTCATTAAACAAATTGAGTCACAACTAAGCCAAATCTCGGCTCAACTCAATCAAAGGCAAAACAGCACACTCCCTAGTGACACGGTTGCAAATCTGGCAAATAATGAACACAAATGCCTTGCAATCACTACTAGGAGTGGGAAAACAATTGGGCAAGAAGAGTTGGTGATGAAAAAGGGGTTGGTTGATGAAGCGAAATTTTTTGAAGAGCTAAGAGTCAATGAGGAGGAAGTAGAAATGAAGAAGAAGCGGACTACTATTGACGAGCCCATAGTTATTGAACATGTTCTCGTAGGTGATGAAGTGCCGGAAGGCGAGAAAGTGGTAGATGAGGTTCCTAGAGCTCTGAAGCCTATTCCTAAATCATCCCCTCCATTTCCTCAAAGATTGGCTAAGAAAGCAGATGATGGAAAATTTCTCAAGTTCATAGAGAATTTTTTTTTTGTAATAAAGTTCTAGAGAAATTGATACAACTTTCAATCAATATCCCATTGGTGGAGGCACTTGAACAAATTCCCGGGTATGTGAAATTCATGAAAGATCTTGTCACCTAGAGGAGGAATACTAGTTTAGAAACAATGGGGGTTACGCATCATTGTAGCTCTACTGTGACAAAAGCTTTGGTTCAAAAGAAAGAAAACCCGGGAGCTTTCACCATTCCTTGCGCAATTGGGATGTACAAATTTGCAACGACCTTATGTGATCTTGGAGCAAGCATCAACTTGATGCCTCTTGCTATATTTAACAAATTGGTCAGGGCACTCCCTGACCCACCACTATGAGGTTGCTAATGACGGATAGAACCGTAAAGAAACCGGTGGGTATTTTTTATGATGTGCTTGTGAAAGTCGACCGATTCATTTTTTTCGGCCGACTTTGTAATTTTAGATTGTGAAGTTGATTTCGAAGTGCCCATAATCTTGGGAAGACCTTTCTTAGCTACGGGGCATGCCGTTGCAGATGTGGAGAGGGATGATTTAAAATTTAGAATGAATGATCAAGAGATCACCTTTCATATTTGCAAATCGATGAAACAACCGACGGATATGAGTGTTGTGTCGGTTATTGATACAATTGATGAATCTATGGAGACAACCGTTAAGAATGAACATGTGGGTGAGATATTGGCGGCGGTGATAATGAACTATGAGGGGGAAAATAAAGAAGAATTCGAGAACGGTTAATGCATTAGTGTGGTTGGGTACATACAAATACAATCCCAAAAGGCTTTATCTTGATCTAGAAAAACGTGAGAAGCCTCCGGCAAGCCCTTTATAATTGATCCTCCAACCTTGGAACTCAAACCTCTCTCTTCACACTTGAGGTATGAATTATTTGGACCAAACAACACTTTGCCCGTGATAATTTCCGCCCGGTTGACGGATGAGAAAAGAGAGTGACTAATGGTGATCTTGAGAAAGTACAAAAAGGCAATTGGGTGGTGCATTGCGGATATTCAAGGGATTCCTCCCGGAATTTGCACCCAGAAAATCCAAATTTATGAAGATTGTGAACCGAGTGTTTTGCACCAAAGGAGGTTGAATCCTCCTATGCAAGAAGTGGTTAAAGCGGAAATCATCAAGTGGTTAGATGCCGATGTTCTGTACCCAATAACGGATAGCCTATGGGTTAGTCCGGTTTAATAAATACCCAAAAAGGGTGGGATCAGCGTTGTGCCCAATGAGAAAAATGAATTGATCCCAACTCGTACAGTTACCGGTTGGAGAGTGTGCATGAACTATAGAAAGTTGAATCAGTGGACAAAGAGGGATCATTTCCCAATGCCTTTCATGGATCAAATGCTTGATAGGCTTGCAGGAAGAGATTTCTATTGCTTCTTGGATGGCTACTCGGGGTACAACCAAATCACTATTGCCCCGGAAGATCAAGAGAAAACCACATTCACTTGTCCATACGGGACTTTTGCTTTCAAGAGAATGCCCTTTAGGTTGTGCAATGCTCCTGCAACTTTCCAACGTTGCATGATGTCCATCTTCTCCGACATGGTTGGGGAGTCCATTGAGATCTTCATGGATGACTTTTCCGTAGTTGGGGACTCCTTTGATGATTGCTTGGGGAATCAAGCCCAAGTATTAAAAAGATGTGAAGAAACCAATTTGCTGCTCAATTGGGAAAAATGTCACTTCATGGTAAGAGAAGGCATAGTTTTGGGGCACAAAATTTCGGAGAAGGGGCTTAAGGTTGATCTAGTCAAAATTGAAGTTATTGTTAAGCTTCCTCCCCCTATCTCCGTCAAAGATATTCGAAGCTTCCTTGGGCATGCCGAGTTTTATCGAAGGTTCATCAAGGATTTCTCAAAAGTGGCCAATCCTCTTTGTGAGCTATTGGAGAAAGAATCAAAATTCGTATTTGATCATGCTTGCCTAAAGGCTTTTAATTGTTTGAAAGAAAGACTTACATCGGCTCCCATCATTATCGCCCCGGATTGGTCTAAGCCCTTTGAGCTCATGTGTAATGCAAGTGGGTTTGCAATGGGGCCATGCTTGGCCAAAAACGTGAAAAGATCTTTCATATAATTTACTATGCAAACAAGACTCTCAATGGTGCCCAATTGAACTATACGGTCACCGAGCAAGAGTTGTTTTCCATTGTCTTTGCTTTTGAGAAATTTTGTGCTTACTTGTTGGGAACCCATGTGGCTTTGCACACTGATCATGCAGATCTACGTTACCTCATGACAGAAAAAGATGCAAAGTCGAGGTTGATACGATGGGTCCTTCTCTTGCAAGAATTTGATTTTGAAGTCAAGGATAGAAAGGGGTGTGAAAATCAAGTGGCGGACCATTGTCTCGTCTCGAAAAAGATGGAAGGCCATTGGATGGCCTTGAAATCAATGAATCGTTCCCGGATGAGCAAATGATGGCGGGGTCATATGATATGATTTCATGGTATGCCGACTTTGCAAATTATCATGCTAGTGACATCATGCCGGAAGTTTTGAATTTCCACCAAAGAAAAACTTCTTGAGTGACGTCCAAAAATTCTATTGGGATGAGCCATATCTATTCTGGGTTTGTGCTGACAACATCATAAGGAGGTGCATACCCGAAGTAGAAATGATGCCCATCATTGAGGCTTGTCACTCATCACCGGCTGGTGGACACCATAGTAGCTCAAGGACGGCGGATAAGGTTCTTCAAAGTGTCTTTTATTGGCCAACAATCTATCAAGATGCACATGACTTTGTGAAAGCTTGTAATCAATGTCAAAGGCATGGGGGCATCTCAAGAAGGCATGATCTACCAATGACACTGATTCTGGAAGTTGAATTGTTCGATGTTTGGGGAGTTGATTTTATCGGTCCATTTGTGAGTTCCTACAATAACAAGTACATTTTTGTGGCAGTGGACTATGTGTCCAAATGGGTGGAAGTTGTCGCGCTTCCTAATAATGAATGAATGAGTGTCATCGCATTGTTGAAGAAGTACATTTTCTCAAGTTTTGGGACTCTAAGGGAAATCATTAGTGATGAGGGCTCTCATTTTACAATCGGTTATTCAAGACTTTTCTTGAGAAATACGGAGTTAAGCATAGAGTTGCCACCCCTTACCATCCCCAAACAAGTGGACAAGTTGAAGTGTCGAATAGGGAGATCAAGAGCATACTCTCCAAAACAGTGAATGCTAATCGGACCGATTGGTCAAAGAAATTGGACGATGCTCTATGGGCTTATCAGACTGATAACGTCCAAATTCACTCCTCAAGAGAAAGTGTACCCGATCGTCGCAATATAATTTACCCAACTATGAGTCGGGGTCGAATCCACATGTAACAATATAAAAACGATTTAAACAAGTAAGGAATTATTACCAATTAAGCTAAGCCAAACACTTTTTCAATATTTAATTTTTGGTTTAACAACTAACAAAGATAAAACTAACTAGAAAGCGAGTAAAATGATCAATGGCCAAGTAACGATCCAATGTATTTCACGACTTTACAACTAAGAGTTAATTTATGCTAATTAGATAATGATCTCTAAAATCTCATCAAAAGTCTCTCGATGAAATCAATGAATTTCACTCTAAGCTTTCTCAAGCCTTAGAGTGTGATATTAAGCACAACCAATATAATCTCAAGTAACTTTCCTATCTCTAGCTCAAGTTATTAGATGGGATTTAATGACTCAAATTATTATTAATTAATCTTTCCCAACCTCAATCTTCCTCTCTCAAGCTCAAATCGAAGTAAATGGGCGGGTCTTAGGGTTAGCTAATCCCTCAAGAAACATTAAAGAACAGGATTAATTAAAACAACAAAGACCCACTTCAATAGAAATAGACATCATTCAATACATAAGCATAATAAGAGATTTCATCCAACTTTGCAAATGAATATTTTCATAAACAAGATTAAAGTGGTGGAATAAAATTTTATACACTTAGATATACAATACAAAACAAAGAATTGAAGAAAGGATTAAGAAATTTATCATTAAAGTGCTCCAATCTTCTCCTCCAATGGTGTGGTTGATGAACCCAAGCTTCCAAGTCTGTAAAAATGGCCAAAGATGGATAATAAAATCTCTCAAGTGTTGCTTTTATAGTTCCCAAAAATTCCCCAATAGGTATGTCTCCTTACTAATTGGTGTTTGGTAAAGCTTGTCATCTTCCGGTGGAACTTGAACATAAGGCATTGTGGGCCTTGAAAAGTTGAATCTAGAATGGGGTGATGCCTCAAACTTGAGGTTGGAACAACTTAACGAGCTGGATGAATTCCAATTTAGAGCTTATGCTAGCTCTTCACTCTACAAGGCCCGAATGAAACACCACCATGACAAGAAGATCTTGAAGATAGAGTTCACACAGGGGGATCGTGTTTTGTGTTTCAATTCAAGACTCCGCTTGTTTCTCAAAAAATTAAAATCAAAATGGTCCGGCCCTTTTGAAGTCACCCAAGAGTTCCCACATGGAGCAATTGAGCTTATGTGCCCAAGTGGTAATCGAATCAAGGTGAATGGGCAAAGGGTGAAGCATTACTTGGGCTCCCCCAATGAAGCAAAGATTATTGAGGTCATCTTCCTCAATGAGCCATGAAAAGGGTAATACCGTCGTGCCGCGACGTTAAATCAAGCGCTTCTTGGGAGGCAACCCAAGTTTTTAATTTTGCATTTTTCATTTTCTTAATGTTTGTTGAAGTGTGTAGGATGCAATATTGCAAGGACATGGAGTTTAAATGAGAATTTAAAGTTGGCTGGAGTTGCGGCCCATATGTGGGACTGCATCCTGAGTTTGCGGCCGCAAACTTCAGACCAGGATTAGCAGTGAGCAATGCAAAAACGTAGAGTATGCGGGCCTGATGTGGCTCCGCATATCTCACATGCGGTCGCATGTAGGATCGCATTGCCAAATGATTGACACGTCAGATAAAACAACTTGCGGAGAGTTTGCGGGGAGGCAAACTATGAATACGATTGCATACTGACCGCAAGTTGCGTGAGTATAAAAAGGGCTTTGGAACTTCTTATTCTCACTTTCCCTCTATTCAGTTTCAAACGTTGCACTTCCCCTTTTATCACTAATCGTCGATTTCAAGCGTCACGCTCAACCGACCTCTTAAATCACAACCCCCTCCCAAATCTTGGTAGTTTTGCTTTGATTGGATTTCAAGAGTTTTGCTTTGATTGGATTTCAAGACCATCTTTTGTGCACACACCTTAATCTCCTAATCTCTAACGTATAACTAAGTCTCTTCGATTTTAATGTGAAAATGGGTTTGAATAATCATGACAAGAGCGTATAGCATATCCTTAGGGTTTAGTTGGTGTGTTGATTGCTTGAAATGAACCCTAGGTTTATATGAAATTGTGTGTATATGGGACTGTTGATCTTTCATGCTTCATCCTTGAAATTGTGGGTTGTTAAGGGTTTGTTCTACATGTGGGGTAGTTTAATCATGCTTTAGGGGGAAGAAATGGGAGTTGGGGTGAAAAATTAAGGAAGATGATGGAGATACTACCGCATACTGAGTTTGCGGAGTCGCATATGATGATTTTGGTTGACAGTGGTGAGAGTACAATCTCCGAGTATGCGATCGAGATGCGTGACCGCATTTTCCTGATGCGGTCGCATCTTGCTCCATATACTCAAAGCCAGAAATGGGCAGTGAGGTCCATATTTTATGCTAGTTTGCGGGTCCACAAACTGCGTATGCAGCTGCATACTTGAAAATGCGGCGCCACATACTCTCTTTGCGACTGCAAACTTCCCAAATTCACCCCATTTTTTTCAATTTCCTTGGCATCGTTGATAGTTTAACGCTTTCTGTTTACTCAAATAAAAAAAAATTGCTAATTGTTTTCCTTCACTCAAAAACACAAAAATATTTTCGTTTTCTGTTGCCTAATGGGTGTTGCTTGTACAATATGACTCGTGGCAAGTCCATTGCTTAGAAACACCAAGCAGGCATCAGCAGCAAGTCCGGTAGAAAAAGGAGGCGGCCCTCCGAGGTTCCAAGACAGGATAGATCAACCTCAGCTAAGGGTCCCTCATCCACTCCTTCTAAACCTCAACTTATCATTCCAGCCTCGGGCACATCATCTGAACTCAACGAAATATTGGCTCGCCAACTGGCGGCAAGAATTAAATATGAAAACGGCCTTCGATTCAAAGACCCAGGGGTAAAGGAACGTTATGACAACAAACGCTCCTTCAACCTGGAAAAGCAAATAAGTTTAAAGGGGCTGCCTGAGAATTTCCCCCGGATCATGGGACAACTCCGAACACGGAACTGGATGACTTTCACAGAATCACCCGGGACCTTCGTGCCACAAATTGACTGTGAGTTAAAGCAAGTCTTGGGGCGGCGATGGGAAAGAAGAAGGTGATGATGACTGGGTGTACGGTTCGGGGGGGTGGTGGTGCCCATATTCCATGAGGGGATCAATCGAGATTATTTTCGGAATAATAGCCCACCTCACCGGGAGTACGAGGATAAGATACGAAAAGATATTGTTGAGGGTTAGCAAGCTTGGTTGGCTGAGGTTCTTGCGGTTCCGGGTACTATTACTCCGTGGATACACCCGAAGGTTGGGATTATGAAGGTTAGCCTCAACATTAAGGAAAATATTTGGTTATCATTCATTAGCAGCAGATTCTGGCCCTCACAGAATGAGACTTTGGTGGGTATTAACAAGGTGGTGTTGCTAGCGTGTATCATAACAGGGGTGCACATCAATATGGGTCGGATCATGTACTATCACATTATGGACAGAGCATGGCATACTTCGAGGTCCATCCCATTCTCTTTCTTGATTACTGCTTTGTGTCGTTGGTTTGAGGTACCCGTGTTCAAACGGGTTGACAGAGAGTGCCAGACTACCTGGTTCGTAGATATTTTAAGGACCGAGGATGATGAGAACTCGGAGAGACAGAGGAAAAGAGCGAGATCCCAGGTAGTTGATCTGACTGCCAAGCTAGAGGACCTTGTAAGGCCTGCCGCTTCTGCTATTCCTACACCATTTGGCACAAATTCTGAGGTTGCGTCCATGAGCACTGCTATGGGTCCTCAGCCAGTGGCACCCTACCACCTACTACTGCTGCCCCTCCATCTACCACAGGTGCCCCACCACCTCAGGGCACGCGTCTGTCTTCAGTGGATGATTTCTGGACCATGGCTTGCACAGTGCGCTCGGTGGACTCCAAAGTTACTAGGTTCATTCAGAATATCCCGGAGATGATACGACAAGTAGTAGCGGAGTACCAAAAGCAGTTGGTAGATCAAGCTGTGAGCCTAGAGAAGAGGATGGAGAAAGTTGAGGCGGGTGAAATTGAGCATATGTGCGGTATGAAGAGTAATCTCGCTCTGCTGAGGACATACTTCTTTGCATCCTGGACACCATTATTTGAGGACATGGGTAACAAGGGTGCGATAGGTGCTGAGGAGGCCGGGAGAGGCCAGACAGAGGCAGAGGTCACCGAGGGTTCGCCTGACCACACTACGGCTACAGCCGACCCATAGGGTGTTGGAGATGACGAGTATGAGGAGCATCCTGATGCCTCTAGGGATGTGCTCCAGACTACTTTAGCAGCTGCTTATCAGCATGGGCATCATGTGGCTCGTACGGATGAGGAGCTTGAGCACGATTTGCAGGTCGCTAGAGAGTAGTCCATCATAGACCTTATGTCTCGGCAGGGAAAGGGCACTGATGCGACGGCCCCACCAGCGGATGGAGTGACTTCTTCACAGCTCATGATTCCAAACTCTTCCCCCGTCACCACCACTGTTGGGACCGGCGTTCCTTCCACTGAGCCTGTTATAGCTCCTTCTGCGGCTTGAGTCATCGCTTGATACGTCGCAGGGAGTTCTCACCTCTTTTGATTATATCTGATGCATTGGGGACAATGGAATATTTTTAGTAGGGGGTGGGCAGTCCTAGTCTTTTATGGATGGATAGTTTTGGGATGATGATGTACATATGATACTATGGATGTTTTGTTTTTGTACTTTTTTTTAATTTCAGTTTTTTTTATAGTCAAGTGTTGTTAGTGCTTATGTTTCGTTTGTTGTGTAGTATTAGCTATATCCTTGGATTTTCTTAGCCGTGGTTCATTTTCCAAGGATGCTAATGGTCTTTTGAACTCGGTCTTTGTAGGTAGTTTTGAGTCGGCTTGTCCCAATGATAGATATTTGAGCGCTTTCTTAAGGGAACTAAGCCTCGTAGGGTCGGGATGTCAGCATGACTTGTTTGGTACCAATACATTTATATTACCCTTGATTATTGTGTATCCTTATTTTATTTTCTTATGAAAAGATGAATTGTGACAACATATGCCTCACTTTGTGACTAGTTGAATACTCTTCGTTGAATGCATGAATTGTGCTTGTCTTAGAAGTGATTGATCCATCTTGAACAAGGCATGTGCCATGAGTGGTGACGTTTCGTATAATAACTCTTGTGATTGCTTATGTCAACTAGAACTTGCCCGGTTTGTCTTTCTAAGCTAGTCTTGATTGTGCTTGTTGGAGAAGTGACCTTAAGCAGTCTTTGAACATCCTAATTCTAACCTCTTTAACCTTCTCGGACCACCAAAAACATAAATGTATCACTAGTCACCCCTTTTGAGCCTTTAAACCATTTTTTTTTGTTTACAAGCCATTACCCTTCTTACGTTTACCTCTTTTGAACCCATCCTTCTTTGAAACTATAAATCCCAACATAGGCTCTTAGCCTAAGTTGGAGGTGAGAGGCCATGTGAGTAAGGTTGATATAAGTTCGAAATGATCGGTGGTGGAATGAGCTTGATATGTAGCCCTTGCACAAACCAACTATAGTTTTAGTGCCATATATATATATATATATATATTAAAAAAAAAAGGGGTCTGAAGAGAAAGAAGGCAATAAAAAGGGAAACTAGCAAGAAGAGAGTGAAGGCAAAAGTTAGATTATGGTGAATTAAAGAAAATGCCTTAACAAAAGTAAGTGTAGAATTCAAGGAAAGTATAGTCACTTTCCCAAATGTGTATCCTACCCGACCCGACCCGAAACCTACGCTACAACCCAAAAATTCCTTTGTGATCTCCTAACAAGCATTTCTGAGTTGGAATAGAGAGAAAGTAAGGGCAAGCTTATGGTTTGACACTTGTAGCACTTGAGATTCTTTTGGATTGCGAGCATTCTTTTATTTGTCCCTATTTATTAATGGAAATTTGTGTGTGAGGGACATCTTTTCTTGTGAGGGCATATGTGTTGTAACATTAGATTGGTGATAAAATCGCTCAAATGAGTTAATAAAATGTGCACGTGAGAAAGTATTCTCTAGACACGATGTGATGCTAGTGAGTGCTATAATGTCATCTTGAGCACAATTTTGAAAACATTGAAAGCTGATTGAAAGGTTTGAATTATCATGTGTGTAGTCTAATTATTGGTACCAACCAACAGTCATTTGAGTCCCATGTTTGTTAGTAGAGTCTAGTGGAGTCTTAGCTTTGTGTTGTTTGCTTGAGGACAAACAAAAGGTTAAGTTGGGGGTGTCGATAAATCATGGATTTTAAGCTTTATACATCCATTACTTATGCCTTTTAAGAATCTTTACAAGTATTTTTCTGTATTTCTACTAGGTTATTGTGTGTTTTCAGGATTTTTGAGTCCAGGACACAAAATGACAAAATGGCATAAAAACCGGGAAAAGAGTTGAGTAAGCGTTCAGTATGCGGCACCGCAAACTCTGGTATGCGGTCGCATACTCATCCTCAGAGTAAATAGTGAGTGGAGCTAAATGCGCAAGTTTGAGAAGACTATGCGGCACCGCAAACTCATTTTGCGGCCACATATCGACTGTCAAGAAGATCGAAGTTGCGGAGAGAATGCAGAGAGTATGCGGTCGCATACTCCAGTAGCGTCCCCATACTTGGTCCGCAGGATGTCATTAAAAGTCACTTTTGCACTTTTTTTCCTTCTTCTGTAAATACTAGTCCTAGGCTTTTGTGAGCCATATTGAATATTCTCTCCACTTTCACTTTTTGTCTTCCATTAGCATTAAAGGCAAACTTTTTTGGGTAGTGAAGATTCTCACACTCCTTTTTGTCATCTTCTACATTAAGCCATTGTAAGCATTATGAATGCTTTCTTTATCTTTGTTTTGCATTTAATGAAGATGAGTAGTTAAATCATTTAGCTAAGGTTGTGGGACCAAATGTGTTAGTTATGTGATTGAGTTTCATATTGATACTCTATTTTACGTGTTAAAGATGTTTTCTATTAACTCTTCAAGCTTTAATGTCTTTTAATGATTGCAAACATTATTTGTGCCTATTTACTTACACTTTGCTGGGAAAAGAGAGTGTAAGTTAGGAAAAGAGCTAATAGCAATAATTTGGGGTTTTACACCTATCTAATAGCTTGAGCTAGGACTAGGAAATCTATTTGAGACTAAGTGAGTGTTCTCATGTGCAACATTCTAAGGCTTGGAAAAGCTTAGTGATGAAATTTACTAGTTTGGTTGCAAGACTTTTAGTAAGAATTTAGTAACCCATGGTCTATTATAGCTACACATATAAATAAGTTGATTTGATACCCAAGCGCATTACTTTCCATTGGAACTTAACCTTAGTCCCTTTACCAATAGTTTACATTTTATAACAACAACTATTAGACATTAATGATCAAACTTCAAACCAATCATTATTATATTCTCCCCTCCCTTGAAATATACACTAATAGTCGAGCGTTACACTTAGCAAGTATATTTCTTCATTGTATTCTCAGTGGGATTCAATCCAACCTTGTTGGATTCTATATTTGACAACGACCGCTTACTGCTAATATTAAATGTGTAATTTGGACGTATCAGACACATATGATATGAGTGGGGATAAATATAACGTATAAACATTTCAGATATCCGTAAATCTGTAGTACTAAATCCGATATCTAATCAGAAATCTATAAATTCTAAAAATAAAATCCGAAGTCCAGTCCATAATCCAAAAATCCAAAACAAATAATAAAAAGGTTGGATTCCGATTTGGATCTCGGATTGGCCCAAACTATGTCCATCCCTAGATATAACACATAAAGACAAGTTAATTTCTAACTAGTGAAAATATAGAATGTGAATATTTTCTTTAACTGTTTAATCATTACTTTTGATATTTTCTTGTAATATGCTACTTATATATAAGGCAAAACACACTGAGGCCCTTATAGGAATAAATGGGAAAAAAAAATATGAGGCAAATTTTAGCTCCTATGTAATCAAAGATCGGCACATTAAACGAGTCTATGAAATCATAAGACAGTTAATTAAATTGAGACTGTTGAATAAAATAGTTTTGGACACTAGTTACTTAACTGTGTATTAATTATTCCAACTCTTAATCGTAACATAATTTATGTAAATACCATTATGAGTGTTGGAAAATGCACACTAAAACATCCCTATTTAAGTTAGGGTTTTCTATGTGTTGGAATTTATTAGAATAACTTTTAGTTGTGGATATAGGCTATTTATCTGCTTTATACCGATTGAGATGGTGGAGTGCTTCTTTTTTCATCCCAAATACAATAGACAAGAAGAAGAAGAGAAGAAGAAGAAGAAGACCTTAAAATCGTCAAAATCAAGAATAACTTTCAAAGCAGAGATTAGAATCAGCAGCAACACATCTTCATCAAGTTTTGTTTAACTCATCAAATGAATAATTTAATATTATTTATATCATCTTAAAATATCTATACTGTTTAGAATGAGATACACGTACAACGCACGTGTCTAAAGACTAGTTATTGAGAAAAGTACAAGTTATAATCCATATTAAGTGAGGGCTATTTTTGACGTTTTAAATATACATATAATTATCCAAATTATTTTTGGGCGTTGACTTAAGATCAAGAGGGTTCCCTTTCAAAGGTGAAAGGGGTATTACTGTAACGACCCTTTAGGTCATTTTGAGCTTTCGAACTTTTTCCCCCAAAATACCCTTCTGTAGTTTAATCTTGACATTTATGTCCCGCCAGGATGGATGACGCAGTTCCTAAGGCAATCGGGTGAGTTTCGTATCATTTTTAGCAATAATTAATAGTTCCTAAGTTAAAAGAATGGGAAGTTTCACCAAAGTCGACATCGGGAGTAAATGGGTCTGTATGAAAGTTTCATTGATTCCATTGGGTCCAGAATGTCATTTATGACTTAGTTGAGTCATTGGTTCGGGTCCAGAGGGAGTCGGGTGTGATTTCGTTCATTGGTTGAAAAACTAGTAAGTTAGGAATTAGAGTTGACCATGATCTACATCGGGTCAAGACAGTCTATTTTCGGTGATTTCAGTGCGCGAGTAGGTTTGTAGCATGTTATATGACTAAAATGTATAATTGATTTGTGTCCCGGAGGTTCCGGTGGTTAAATCGAAGATCGAAAGTAATTTGGCTGTTGTTGGTTTTTTGGTGTACATTTTGTGCTTCGCGATGACGATGAACGAAATTTTCAGACAAAAAAGCTTGCTTCGTGACTGCACCGTGGCGTGTCGCAATTGTGATGAAGGAATTTTGCTTGGACAATGTTTAAAAATGCAAATGGGGATTCTTTTGTATTTTGAGTTCTAGAACTCGGTTTGATATGATTTGGCGGAGTTCTTCTCATATTCGAAAAAGGGTAAGTATCTAACCTTTATTTTGGTGTTTCCTCATAATTATTTTCGCTGATTATCATTTTTATCAGTGTGTTTTGTAGAAATTGGAGTTTTTTAGCCCTAAATTTGGGAAATGATAAATCTTTGATTTGAGAGGTAATTCATTGATGAAATTAGTTGATTTTATGGATTTAGAACCTATGAGCTATGGATAACTCGATTTTGTGATGAAATTACAATTGACCTTCGGCGATTGGGTTTGACTTTATGGGTTCATTTTTTGCTTCGATTAAAGTATAGCAATATGTGTATCGTTGGACTCATCTAAACTCGTAGAGTACTATTTGACTGGATTGAACTCATTTTGCAAATTTGGACGCAGTAGAGCTCCCGGAAGGCTTAATTCTCACTCGTATCGAGTTTGAGATCATTTGAGACGTTGAGAAAGGGCACGTCCGTTCGTGACTTCAAATCTAAGGCAAGTTGAGACATAATAGATTCTTTATGAAGTGTTGTATTAGCTAATGTAGTTAATTTGAGTAATAGGGAATTGGAGGTACCATACTCATGAGGTGACGAGCACTTGTGCGGGTATCGGTGCCATGTTATGAGTAAATTAATAGAAATGGAACAAACGTGTCACGACCCAAAATCTCAATGTGTCGTAAAAGCACCTACCTAAACCTTTAGGCGAACCAAGTAAAAGCTAAAGTATTACACCATAAGTTAAAAGCAGAATTTAAAGGAATTAACCTGTAAGTCAATACTAACAAGTCTAATATCTAATAATATAAATAAGTCTAAGCCATACATCTCCCAAAACATGGAAGTCATAAGTACAAGAGCTACTAAATCCGTAATACAAGTCTGAAATACTACAAATACTGTACCCCAAAGGTAAAGACAAAAAGATAAGATACAAATGGAGTCCAGTGTTGCAGAACAGCCATCAACTCACCTAAACTCCAAGAAATGCCTCAATTGTCGGCGGGAACTCATCCACTGCTCGAACTCGAATCAGGCACACAAAAATGTTCAACAAGTGTAGAGTGATTATGGGGAACCACGTGTACTCAGCAGCATCGTTGATCGATCCTAAATTGAAACGATGACGACGGTTGATTCTTCCGATACTCACCTCCACACTTTGTTAGTAACAAGTAGTACAATTATAATCACTTAAGCATTTTAGATAAGCAAGTCCACATTTCAATCAAGTCATAACACTTGGTCCTTTACAATTATTCATATAAGAGTCACACAAGGATAACACAATCAAGTATGTATGGTATGGAATGCAAATGAAATGCAATTCAATGGCCAATATGCACCAGTATACACATGCTCGTGCAGCCCAGAATCCCAGATCCTTCATATCACATCGGGTGTAAGCCGATAGGCTATCATATCATCATCACTCCAACCATGTATCATATCCAATCGGGTCTATATGGACCATCTGTAGGATTCATCAATAACAAGTCAATAATATCATGACAATGTATGAAGTAGATATGCATACAACATGCAATTGCTTAATATCAATTACATGCCAAATATAGTTTCTTTTTCATGATTTGGACGAGATGTAGAGTGATGAATGCACTGAATATCACAATAATTATTAGAGAATATGGCTATCATAAGCCCAAATCATAAGCAACCATACCAAACAAGTAGATTTATCACTACTAACCAATGTCCATAAGCTTGACATTATTTACTTCACAAGATTATTCCATTTATTACCCATAACATGTCACTAGTACTCACACAAATGCTCGTCACCTCACGAGTACTGGACCCTTATTCCCCATTACGCCCCTTAATTATATTAGCCAACACAAACACTTCATAAAGAGTCTAGTAAGTCTCAACTTACCTTAGATTTGAAGTTCCAAAGCTCACGAACGTACTTGCCTTTCCTCAATGTCTCTGAACAATCCCAATCTCGATCCAAGGGATAAAGCTTTTCGGAAGCTCTACTGCGTCCAAATTCATCAAACGAGCTCAGTCTAGTGTTCTACGATCTTAAACGAGTCCAACAATATCCATATTGCTATACTTTAATTCGGAACCCAAAAAGGTAACCCCGAGCCCCCAAGGGCAAAACTGTAATTTCATCAGAAAATTGACTTACCCATAGTCTAGATAGTAAGAATCTCGAAAATCATTGAATTCCGTTCACAAATCGGCCTTCAATTTGATAAATTACTTGAAAACCTTTTTCCATGGAAAACCTCAATTTCTAAGATCAAATCATGGATGAAATTGCTAAATAAAGGTTGGGATCACGGGGAAATACTTAGAATAAGGTTAAAAACTTACCCCCAAGCCAAATCATGAAGAACGCCCTCGACATCACCCAAATTCGAGCTCCTAAAATATGAACAAAGTTGAATTGGAAATTATTTCTGTCGAGGCATAAATTACACTTCCCAATCGCAAGGCACACCATCGCGATCGCAAAGCACAACTTAGACCCGACCCATCTTCCCTTCTTCACGGTCGTGACCTACCCACTGTTACGCCCTATTTTGAACGGGGGTCCAAGATAGTTGGCAACTTCCCGGTTCTTCTAACTGGTATAAAAGGGTTAGAGTCACCACCTAATTTTTAAGGAAAAATAGGAAACCTATTTGTATTTGTGTGTCTACTCCATTTTTAGTCCACGAAATTTTTTACCAAAATTTACACCAGTTACCACTACTGATTCTAGATCCAGACCTAGTAAATCTTAAGCAGCCTAAACTCACTTTTCCAATATGCAAGATCATCGGAACAACAACTAAGTTGTCATTGACTGTAAGATTACTATTGCCTACTAATGGCCTAAACTGACTGGAGAATGTAAGCTCCATTTTCTATCAAAAACAAATTTAACTTGAACAAAATACTGTTTAACTTTCAGAGCAACCTAAACCAATTTTCAACTTTATAGGTCCATTGGAACAAATGCTCAGTAGTGGCCTTGTGGTCATCAATCAACTAAGGGCTGGCATTGCCATTTAAGGGACACACAAACAGGAACATCCAAATATAGGACATGTACAACATTTACTATAATAACCAGGCCGTGTACAACATCACAAAAAAATAAACCTGATCAAAACCTCACTGAGGCAGAACAAGGCGAATACTAAGAATTCTTTAGCACAGAATCATCACAAATTTTGCTTAAAGAGTGATAAAAATAACATAAAATGAACTAAATACTATTTTTGGTTTTCGGACAAGGAAAAAAAGGGATTCTGGGAAAAGGAAGCAACCATTTTAAAAGAGGCAGTAGCCATTAGGGGTGATGAATATCAAGCAACATTAGATCCTTAATCGCTAGACCAAACTTGATTTGGGAGAACACACTTAGCTATATTTCAAATTAGGAGCAGACCTATTTAATCAACAAAAATGTACCAAAACTCATGCTTTTTTTCTACTAACTAATGCCTAAAGAAATTCCAAGTCTAAACATAATGGCACGAAATGCAGGGAAAGTAATAACTAAATGACTGATTTTACTTAATCTTGAAATAATAATGGACGTAAACTAAATACTAAATGGCGCATCGTTTACAAGAAAGAAAATAAGGAAGAAGTCACTGTAAATGAACTATCATCAGCATTCACATACATACCCTAAACAACACAAAACTTAATCTAACATAAACTTCAACTAAACAAAGGACACATGAAGAACAAACATCATACTTTGGCACAAACAATAAAGGTAAGCTGATTTAGCTAGGTAACCCGAACAACATAAGCTAATCTACACGAAAAACAAAATAAGGAACTGAAAACAGAGAGGAAATTTACTAAAACTTATGATAAGCAGCTAATAATAAAAAATCATAATGGACAGAAATAAAAATAAAAATACGGAAATGACAAGAAGATTACAAACAGGGATTCGGATTCCTTTCGAGTATCGTCTTCGAGATGTATTTTCCCGTACCTATATAAGCACTTGGTAAAAATGTTAGTAAGAAAATAAATAACTATCTAATGAATTAAAGAAATGATAAATAAACTTAAAATAAAAAATCCGTCTTTTGTACATGGGAGGCCTTGGAAATCGACGGAAATTTCTTCATCGGCCACTTGGGTTTAGTATTTGCCCAAATGAATTTAAATAAAATGACACGAGGGGTGAGAGTGTTAAACACAATACTGATGGCCACCGGAGTAGTATTTTCAGGGCCAAAAACAAACATGACACTGAAAAAAAATAAGCGTGACAGCGGGCAGTAACAACGTAACAAATTAGCAGAACCCAAGACAAATTATCAAAAGAAGAACAATTTACATAGGCAAAAAAAATGAAGACAATTAGCATCAGTAATAGAGGTCACCGGAGTTCGCAATAAAATGACGGGAAGTTGTACGAAACCAGTCCAAACCTTTTTACCAACAGACCCACAATAAATCCGAACAACCACAGAAAGAAAAATAAATCAGCCGAGAAAAGAAAATCAGAGCAGCAGCAGCAGTGAACAATCAACAACAACAGAAAAAAAAAATCGTTGGTAAAGAAAATAGAGCAAAGCACAATCGCCGGTTTCCATGGAGCTCGCCGGAGGAGGACGAGCGGAGGTAGCGGAAAAACAAAGAATAAGATTATGAATAATCTATGTATATGTAATATATATATATATATATGCATATGTAATGTGTGTGTAAATATAAAGATGTGTATTTATTTGAAGAGAAGAAGAGAATGAAAAAGGGGTTAAGGGAATGAGGGTAGGCTTTCTGGGAGAAAAAAAAGAAAAGGGAGAAGAGTTTTTAGGTGGTTGGCTGTTGTCGGAGTTCACCTGCTCCGGCGTCGCGAGTTCGCCGGAGCGGGCAGTGGGGGGCGTGAATGGTGGTTTGGTCGGAGTTGGGTGGTGTGCGGGCTGTTTTTGTTGTTTGGTGGTAAACAAAGGGATAGAGGTGTCGTGGTGTCGCTTGGTTGCTGGCGATGAAGAGAGGTGTGGCGGAGATGTGGTGGTTCGTGGGGCGTCGCTGGCGGTATTGGGTTGGTGAGGACGGAGGAAAAATGGGGAAAGGCGGCGTGGTGGTGGTTGAAAGAAAAAAATGGGGAAGGGCGGCGTGGTGTCGTTGTGGTTGTTGTTGTTGGGGTTCGCCGGAGCTCGAGGGGCTGCCGGCGGATGAGGGGGAGGGAAGAGAAATGTTTAGGGGGTTTTTTTTTTTTAAGAGAGAGGAGTAAAATCTGAAAATATTTGTGTGTGGGTGTAGAAGATAATTAAATCAACCTCCCTTTTGTTATAATGTAAACAAACACCCCCTTTTGTCCAAAAAATAAAAGAATATCCCCCTTGTCCCCTTAATGCTTGTTTTAATCCTTGGGTTGTTATCCAATGGAGATTTCACCCTTTTAACCAATGTATAAAAAGTCTAAAAATACCCCTGAACTATTGAAAAAGGCTCATAAATACCCTC